>NC_069501.1:499019325-499174325 GCF_027579735.1 Bombina bombina | reverse complement strand
ATTTTTGAATTTGTTTAGAATTGCTACCTGTGAAAGAGAAGGGAGAGTGCAGTCTGTGCGGACTTCATACTTTTGAAGCATTTCATCTATATCCAGTAGCCAAGAAACCAGCTACATCCCAGTCTATTATCAGACTTTGAGGACTTATTTGGTTCACCCATTGAGCTACTTACCCACAGATATGCTTTAATTTATTTATTTTTTGAGAGTCCACTTTCTATTTAGACTACATATTGCCTAATAGCTTTGTTTTAGGTTTATGTATGTGATGTGTATATATATATTTAAATATATTCTTTATACATATATTTTTACTGTATACTCTGGTATTGAGTGCCCCCTAGTGACCGTGTGAGATGTGTCTTTCTGCAGATTTTTTTAAACAGCCCTGACATGTATTTTTCATATGTGTCCTCTTTTTTTAAAGCGGCAATATGGTCAGCCTAACTAAACCTCTTTACAAATAACTGTTCCTCTTATATTATTGCTCCATATAACTACTCCCCGCAGATAGGAGCTTCCTTTAACTCCTCATATTGCCACTTTTTGCATATGGACAACTCCTATCAATACTCCTATCATTATATGATTTATCTAATGCATTCCCTTTACTTGTAGGTTTGCTATCAAACTTCTAGAAGATTTGGTGTTTTTTGTGGTGGATGTTCCTAACAATGGTCAGAATGTCCTGGATATTATGATTACCAAACCCAACCGAGAGAGGCAAAAGCTCATGAGGGAGCAGAACATCCTCAAGCAGGTTAGAAAATGTCACATCATGGAGTATTTGTTATGATGACTTCACTATTTGTTTCCACACATCTTTTAGTGTCTTGTTGAGTTACAGTATATAGAAGACATACTGTTCATGTGCTTTGGGCAGATAGCATTTAAAGTAATTTATATTTCCATTGGAACCAGTATATCAGTACAACATTTTCATTATAGTTAATGGGACCTATGGAGCCGTATGGAGCTTGATGCCCCATGTTTCTGGCGAGCCTTCAGGCTCACCAGAATCACAAGTTATGAAGCAGCGATCTAAAGACTGCTGCTCCATAACCTGTCTGCCTGCTCTGAGGCGGTGGACAGACATCGCCGGAATCAACCCGATCCAATACGATTCGGGTTGATTGACACTCCCCTGCTAGCGGCCGATTGGCCGCGAATCTGCAGGGGGCGGTATTGCACCAGCAGTTCACAAGAACTGCTGGTACAATGATAAATGCAGAGAGCGTATGCCCAATAGTCCCAATAAATGGACTCCTATGTGTTCTAGGACCTTGTAATGTTGACCAGTCAGCAGACTTGGAACTGTAGTTCTGTGTTTATCACCTCCCTTATCATCATCTGCCTTTTTATTCTGGTGTACTCCAGGAATCAGGTCTAGTTTTTTTGTTGTTGTACATGCCGAACAACTGCCCTAAAGGAGACTTTGAGAGGCAATTCTACTCCTCATCTGATTTCTGCCAGGAAGGACTTAAAATCAACACATTTTCCTATGGTTTCAGCTTTTACACTCTCCCCTATTTTGTCAACAATTTAGTCAGATCAACCAATCATGCGGAAAATTTCACTGGATTTAAACAAATGAAATGTTGATGGCGTATGATTCCACAATCTGTTATACTTTTGTGCTAATTAGATGCTTAAAATATTATTGCAACGGTTCATAAGCATTCTAATGATGTGCTATTTAATTGATTTCTAGTTTAAAAATGGGTTTTGTTGGGCTTTTTTGCTGGTTTTAATTAAACCAGGAAGTGAACATTTGTTGAAATGTCAGCTGAGCATTCATGGGATTGGAAGTCAATAAAACACAGGCTTGTAAATGACCTACATGTTCTGTCCAAAACCAGTAGAAATGAGTTTTCTACATGTAAGAGATGTTGAAAGCTTTTGGAAGATTTCTTGTGCAAGATATGATTCTAAAAGTAATTTGTGAGTCATCGGCTTTGGTAGTGGCCTACAGTTAAAGGGGATATGAAACCCAAAAATAGGATTTTGTGATTCAGACAGAGCATACCTTTATAAAAAACTACTTCTATTATCAAATTTGCTTAGTTCCCATGTATATTCTGTGTTGAATAGACACCTAGGTAGGCATCTCAAGCAGGAAATAGTGCTGCCATGTAGTGCTCTTGCAAATGATAATATTCTTGCAAAACTGCTGCCATATAGTGCTTTAGAAATGGGCCGGCTGCTAAGTTTACACCCCTGCTCTTCAACAAACGAAACCAAGAGAACAATGAAAAAATGATAATAGAAGTAAATTAGAAAGTTGTTTAAAATCGCATGCTCTATCTGAATCATGAAAGAACATTTTGGGGTGTTTCCTATTCCTTTTAAGTAAAAATGATGAAAATGTCATCTAGAAAGCAGAATTGCAGCTGAAAACTGGTTTAACAAATATGTTTAAATGGCTTTAATTTAGAAAACAGCTTATTGGGACTCCTCAACCTATCCAATATCCTTATCAGGAAGACTTAAATGTAGACCATACACCGACAACCTTCAATTTTAGCTTCCAAATCTTTACATTTCTCTCAACATTTTGAAATTAGCAGTAAAACAATTCAATTTTGACAGCCCACTCAGGCACAGCCAAGGAACAACACTGTCTAGCCACTCACGTATGATTTGCCCAATTGGGGGGGGGGGGGTTATATGTTCTCATCATTCCATTGGTTGATGTCTTATAATGTTTTAGTTTATTCCTAACAATTCTAAACACTGAATTTGCGATCACACTAGAATTTTCATATTTAGTTTACAACTCAAAGAACTCCATCTTTTGTATTTTTTGTCTTAGTCGCTGTCGTGTTTCAGTTTTCATAGCTTCCCCAAAGCCTTGAGTTGGTGCATGATGAAAACACAATAATTATGAGATGACGTTCTACCTGATAAACAATGGTTGATTTTAATGTCTTATCAGTTATATATCTTCCATAAGTTGTCATGGCAAAATTATTAATTGTTCCTTCTTCATTCCCATGATATTTTCTTGCACTCCTTCTTTACATTCATTTTATACTCATCATAATCCACTTTCTTTCTGCAGATATTTGGGATTCTGAAAGCTCCATTTAAGGGATAAAGGTGGTGACGGTCCCCTTCTTAAGACTGGAAGAGCTATCTGATCAGAAGAATGCTCCATACCAATATATGTTCCGGCTTTGGTTACCGAGTCTTACGTCACTCCCAGGATGATTACAGAAAAAATCAGGTATATATTTGCAGGGTTAAAGGGACCGTAAGCACCTTGTAATAACAAGACAGTTCTATTGTCTTGCAATAGAATAGCATATCTGCAAAGTCTAACTATTCTTAAAACAATTATCATTGTGTTTGCTGCAATTGTTTTTCAATAGCTAAAATCCATTTGCCTTATTTGGAGGAGTCAAACTAAGCTTAGAGGGAACATTAAAACCTTTCTTCTTCATTATTCAGATAGAGCAAACAATTTTAAAAAAATGTTTCAATTTACTTCTATTATATAATTTCTTTAATTCTCTTGCAATACTTTATTGAAGGAGCAGCAATGCACTACTAGGAGCTAGCTGAACACATCAGTAATCCAATGGCAAAAGGCATATATGTGCAGCCAGCAATCAGCAGCTTCTGACACTACCTAGGTATATTTTTCAACAAAGGATACAGAGAAAACAAAACTAGTTGGATAATAAAAATAAATTTGAAATTTGGTTTAAATTTCCTGCTCTATCTGAATCATGAAAGAAAAAAATTGTGTTTCGTGTCCCTTTAAAACTAGAGACAACAAGGTTACCCATGGTCATAGTGTTAGGGTATTGATTTCCAGTCTTTTATGTGTTAAAGAAAAATAAGGAAAGATATGTAACATAGTTAGTCTTGAGAGATCTGCAGTGTATGTTTTCAGCTCTGAGAATTAGAAAAGCCATAATTTGTAAGCAGCTAAATTATATAAAAAGGGGCAAAATAAATAATAAAAGTATATTCAATGTAGTTTTACTATCTATAACTAAACCTTTTATATTAAAATGTCATGGTATTTACTGCCCCTCAAAGAGACGTTTAGATGTTAGGTACAATTATTTGAAAAATGGGGCAAAATAAATCATTAAAGTATCTTGCAAAATTGTTTTACTATCTGTAAACTAAACCTTTTATAATAAAATTTCAGGGTGTTTACTGCCCCTTATAGGACACTTTTAGATGTTAGGTACAATTGGATTTAGCATTAGGATGCTATGGCCCCTATTTAAGAAAGTCTGGGCGGACCTGATCCGACAGTGCGGATCAGGTCCGCCAGACCTCGCTGAATACGGTGAGCAATACGCTCGCCGTATTCAGCATTGCACCAGCAGCTCACAAGAGCTGCTGGTGCAATGCCGTCCCCTGCAGACTCTCGTCCAATGGGCCGCCAGCAGGGGGGTTTTCAATCAACCCAATCGTACTCGATCGGGTTGATTTCCGGCGATGTCTGTCCGCCTGCTCAGAGCAGGCGAACAGGTTATGGAGCAGCGGTCTTTGTGACCGTTGCTTCAGAACTGCATCAAGCTCCATTCGAAGCTTGATAGATAGACCCCTATGTCACTTGTACTTGATATACTGATGACCCCTTTTGGTTACTGACATGTTTCCCTTTTTTTTAAAGGATATTAAACACAAACATTTTCTTGTGATTCAAAAATTTCCAATTTACTTCTGTTATAAAATTTGCTTTGCTCCCATGTTTTTTGTTTGAAGAGATACCTAGGTAGGTCCCTGTTGCATTACATGGCAGAAAATAGTGGGTCACATCTTGTGCTTTTGCAAATGTATAATATCTTGCAAAACTGCTGCCATAATAGTGCTCCAGCACAATCACACTCCTGGGAATTAAGAAAATTTGATAATAAAAGTAAATTATAAAGATGTTTAAAATTCCATGCTCTTTCTGAATCATGAAATAAATTCTTTTTGTTTCATGTCCCTTTAATTTCCATTCATGCTTTACTTTTTATTTTCCTATTTTATTTATTTGTTATCATTCAATTCCCGTTTTTTTTGCACATATTAACTTTCTTTGCAAATTCTTACATCTAAAACGTTGTTCCTCTTTCTCCCTTCTTCATTTACGTCCCCTGAATTCTCTTGTTTTTTCTTACTAATTCCTTTCTTCTGTTTTAATATTCTTATCACCCTCTTTCTCTCCGACCTTGAATTGCTATTGAAGGAGCACATAGCCAAACAGTTTCGGCGTCATGCAGTCCCAAATTGGGCTACGACATCCTAGCAGAGGATACAATCACGGCTTTGGCTACACAATAATCGTAAACTCTTGGAAAACACATAACCAAAACCGAGGTTGAGACTTTTGTCAGTTTTGGTCAGAAAGAACCGTGAGCCAAGGTGAGTCTCACGCAAAATAATGCAGTATATAGTGATAAATATATGACTAGTTGTAACAGCTTTTGAAATTGGTTAATACTGGGCTCAAATGTTTTGACTCTTTAAATTTCTACATATATATATATATATATATATATATATATAATATATATATATATATATATAATATGGTACCCAATTAAGATCACTCACAATAATTTGCATTTTATTAAAGGATTATTTTGCAGTATATTTAGGGCTAGATTACAGGGACACTTAATCCAATGTTTTTTCTTTGGTGATTCAGATAGAGCATGCCAATTTTAAGTAACTTTCTAATTTACTCCTATTATCAAATTTTCTTCATTCTCTTGGTATACTTTATTTAAAATTAAAGAATGTAAGTTTAGATGCCGGCCCATTTTTGGTGAACAACCTGGGTTGTTCTTGTTGATTGGTGGATAATTCACCCACCAATAAACAATGCTGTCCAGGGTTCTGTACAACAAAATAGCTTAGATACCTTCTCTTTCAAATAAAGATAGCAAGAGAACGAAGAAAAATTGATAATAGGAGTAAATTAGAAAGTTGCTTAAAATTGCTGCTCTATCTGAATCATCAAAGAAAAAAAAAATTGGATTTAGTATCTATTTAATGACAATAATACAAGTAACAGCCCTTAATTAAATACATTAACCTTTATAAGGGTAGTAAAATAGTAGCACCACATGTTTTTTAACACATAAAATGTTCTGTGAACGTTCCCACCCACTTTAGGATCTCTTATGAGGGGTACTCACAACCTTCTGGACAGGGAAGGACTAAAAAGAAAAAGTGTCTCAGAGAAATTTTTTGATGTTTTCAGAGCACAAAAAGAAAACAATTGTGGGTTTAGTGTCCGTTTAAAACTGTTTTCCGAAACAAAAAAGTTGCACAAACACTTAAAAAATATGTTACAAAGTACAGTTACATTCATATTAATACTGTCTGATAATAAAGAAATAATACACAAAAATGTTATAAGGGGCTCAAAGATTGGAGATCTCGGATGTTAGAAAAATAAAAGGCAAGCAAATGGCTTTAACATTTAGATACATAGTACATACATACATATATTGTACATATATATTAATGTATATAAGTATTTACAGTCATATATACTCATATAAAAACATTAATATATTTGTACACACATACATATATATATATATATATATATATATATACACACACAACATGTGTGCATTATATCCCTTTGCCATGATGAAAAACATGATAAAACATATTTATGCAATATTCATATTAATAAAGTTTTTAACTAGGCATTTACTGTAAATATTTCCCATTTGCTAATGCAAATATGCTGTGTTGTTTGCAAGATGGGTGTTTTTTTTCCAACATTTTTTTCTCTCCATTAACTTCTATGGGGAATGTGAAAATGCGATGGTGTTTGCGCAATCTCGTGATGTTTTTCCCACTTTTTTTTTCTCCATTGATTTCTATAAGCGAATACATGCACGCGCATGCAAAAACTTAAGTTACGGTTCTTCGCGCTATTCGGTTACGAACGCAGACCTGACAAGTGTAAAACTAAAATCCTAGCAGAGTTTTCGCAATCGACAAAAAAAAAAAAATTATGCGCCACATTTAATTTAGTCCTTAGTGTCACAAACCCTTATATTTGTTGAAACATTGGGTTAAAAGTTGTTCCATGCTACAGAGGTAACCTATCTCAATTTTACTTTGGACTTTTCATTCAAATTAAATAATAGTAATAATAATATGATTTTTAAACCATGCAATCTGTATTTTTTATAGCACCCATAACAACATGCACATCCATTTTTATGATTAGTATTTCTATTATTTTATTAGCATTTTATTATAACAGTTTCAAACAGAAAAAAAAAGAACAACAAATAATTTAAAAGTGTATACTTTGTCAAGAACCATTGTTTTTATGTGGTGTAGGTGCGCTCTCCTTTTGCCACTGCCTTTAAGAATGAACAGGCAACGCTGCTTACTCAACCATCTTGTTAAAACTAGTGGGGACATTGCCTTTAACATCCTTCTTGTCTTAGCACAATTGCCACTATAAAAATACAGTAAATAGTAATAGATCAGATGTAGGACTTATATGGGGGAAAATACATGAAATATTTAAAGGACACTGAACCCAAATGTTTTTGTTCATGATTCATTCAGTTAGAGCATGAAATTTTTAATCAACTTTCTAATTTACTCCTATTATCAATTTTCTTCGTTCTCTTGCTATCTTTATTTTAAAACCAGGAATGTAAATCTTAGCAGCCAGCTCTTTTAGGTTCAGCACCATGGATTAGTGCTTGCTTATTGGAGGCTTACAATTACCCACCAATAAGCAAGATAACCCAGGTTCTCACCAAAAATGGGCCAGCTCCTATGCATCACATTCCTGCTTTTTAAATAAAGATAGCAAGAGAACTAAGAAATTTGATAATAGGAGTAAATTAGAAAGTTGCTTAAAATTGCATGCTCTATCTGAATCGTGAAACAAAAAAATTGGGTTTAGTGTCCCTTTAAGAAGCAGTATATTCCAAAAATAATGCAAAATTATACACACAAATACATGTTTAGATCAATCATACATTCATTTACACAATTCATGAAAAATTCTATCCATTTATTTTGATGTGCTCAGTAAATTATTGGGGGGAATAAATCTCTTTCGTTTATTTTACTTCATTGTTGTTATTATTTATTAAACTGAAAATGCATTCAACATTTACATTAAAGGGACATGAAACCCAAAATTTGTATTTTCTGATTCAGACAGAGCATACAATTTTAAACAACTTTCTATTTACTTCTATTATCTAATTTGCTTCATTCTCTTAGTATCCTTTTTAAAGGAGCAGTTAATGCACTATTGAGAAATAGCTAAACACATCATGTGAGCCAATCCCAAGAGGTATATATGTGCAGCCACCAATCAGCAGCTAGTTCCAAGTAGTGCTTTGGTGCTCCTGAGCTTAGCTATGTATTCTTTTTCAACAAAGGATATTAAGAGAACTAAGCAATTAAATAATATAAGTAAATTGGAAAAACATTTTTAAATGATATGCTCTTTCTGAATCAATGTAGGAAATATTTTGGTTTCATGTCCCTTTAAAGACTATCAAAAATTGCATTAGAAATGTAACATTTGATAAAAGTAAATTATTCCCTTTTCTATAAATAAATGTTGAATTTTTCTCAAACATTCACCTTTGTTAGAACGGACAAATAAAGCTTTATATTCTTTAATTTTACCAAATATGTCAAAATGTTTTCCTCCCTGTGTAGGCTAATAGAACCTTTGGCAATTTCAGCAAACACTAAAATAAAAATCGAGCTTCTTCTGCTCTTTAAGGTTCACAAAAATATGGAATCAGTCCGTAGTCAGTTTCAATATAAAGTAGACCCTATCCACCAATATGTTAAAAAAAAAATATGGAAAAAATATGCATATAAGCAACATTTGACTTAATTTAACTTGAGACTGATATTTCCTTGTTTTTATGTAAATCTGACCTTCCTATAATAACACGCATTAGCATATAAATAAATGTCTGGTACCAACAAAACCAAAAAAATGGTTTACTCCACTACTTATTTACTGTTATAAGGGGTTTCCAAAGAGCCGACACAATTTGTATTTACTGTATGAAATTAATGTAATTTTTTTTTAAAATGGGTTTTTCTTCATATTTGTCTTCTCTGCTGTAGATTTTTAGACTACCTTTCTGATCTGTGCGTGTCCAATCATATTGCTATACCAGTGACACAGGAGCTGATTTGTAAATGTGTGTTGGATCCCAAGAACAGTGACATCCTCATTAAAACAGAGTGAGTTTCAATTTATATCATGTTCCCAGAATCACAGTTCACCATGACTTTGCCTATATTTAAAGTTTTCTCATCATCAGAACTTTATTGCTTGATATAAAATCTTACTAATATTCTTATCTAATACGTAATGTAATTTGTGAAGTCATGAACTTAGCTAGAAGACCATTTCAGATCCCCTCTAAGTTAAATCAATGTCTACTTTAGGCTAAGACCATTGAAAGAGATGTCTCAGTCACCTGAGTATATGAGTATTGAATACTTGTGAAGAAGAAGTAGTGGTTGACCTGGACAGACAAAAACAATGACTATCATGAAAAGAGTATGCGCCAGCTATCCCAAGAAGCACGTGCAGGGAATGCTCATGACGAGAATATGCTAACATATTATAGGTGAGTATATACGGACTTGTATATTTATACTTGAAATGTTAAGCTAAAGAAAATAAACAACCTTTAATATAATTGAGTTACTTCCAACATTAAAGGGACATTAAACTTAGAGGGACTCTGTACTATAAAATGAGATTCCCCTTAAAAGGATACTATACCCATTTTTTTCTTTCATATTCAGAATAGAGAATGCAATTTAAGCAACTTTCTAATTTACTCCTATATCAACTTTCTTCATTCTCTTGCTATCTTTATTTAAAAAGCAAGGATGCAAAGTTTTGGAGCCGGCCCATTTTTGGTTCAGAACCTGGGTTATACTTGCTTATTGGTGACTAAATGTAGCCACCAATAAGTAAGCGCTATCCAGGGTTCTGAACCTAATGAAAGAAAAAAAAATTGGTTTAGTATTCCTTTAATGTGCTCCAAATGTGTTTGTCTGTCTACTTCAGAATATTAAATGTATGAGAAATTGTTCCTTCATATTTTAAATAGTTGTTTTTTTCTCATTAAGACCATTACTTAAGAAATGCCCATAACAATTGTCTGAACCTCCAAGTTAAGCAGACATGTTAATGTTATTTATGTTTCCTATGGAAGTGCTAATTATGGCTGGGGTGTTGAATAAACACAAGCAGCTATTTCACATACAAAATCTCTCTCCCTCATACCCCTACTAAAGATTAATTTGTGATATTTACATAGCTTTTCAATAGAGAAAACATTTGTTACACATATTTTTCAGTATAGGTGGGGATATAGTGCCCCGATTTAAGAAAGTCTGGCGGACATGATCCGACAGTGCGGATCAGGTCCGCCAGAACTCGCAGAATACGGCGAGCAATTCGCTCGCCTTATTCAGCATTAGCACCAGCAGCTCACAAGAGCTGCTGGTTGCAATGCCTGCCCCCTGCAGAGTCGCGGCCAATTGGTCCGCCAGCAGGGGGGGGTGTCAGTGCAACCCGATCAGTAACTTGATCGGGGTTGATTTCCGGCGATGTCTGTTCGCCAGCTCAGAGCAGGCGGACAGGGTTATGGAGCAGCGGTCTTTGTGACCGCTGCTTCATAACTCTGTTAACTGCCTGCAGGCTCGCCAGAAACACGGGGCATCAAGCTCCATTCGGAGCTTGATAGATAGGCCCCATAATGTTAGTATTTCAATATAACAAATAAAGGTGTATGAGCTGTTTGCAAACAATAAAATACACTCCAGCATTAAAATGGACCATTGGAAACATATTAAAGGGTGGGGATGTAACCCTTGCATGTTTTATTAAAATCACTTTAATTTATTTGTAGTATGTATTAGTAATTAAGCTTTACTTTGCAAAACATCTGCATAAACAAATAGAACATTGCATTGTATTGCAGCTCAGGGATAAACTCCTTACATTGTATAGGGGTAGAATTCTTATTACAGAGCAAACACTGTAAGGGGATAATAGAATTTGTTTATGATGATTGATTTAGGATGGCATTTCTCTTGACACAAACACGATAAGCTAAAGAGGCTCTTGTAGATGACAATAAAATGGTTCTCTATATATGTTTTGCTGGACATAGGGAGCGTGTGTGCGCAGACAGCAAATTACAGTGCACATCTGTTTTTTAGAAGATTTACTCTCTTTTTCCCATAGTTTAGTTTTACCCTTTCATATCAAATTCACTTTTCACTGTTAATAAAGCTCAGTTCAGTCTGTTTACCTTTTTTTTTTTGCACATAACTCCATTCTACAGAACCAGCTGAAGCTCTTTGCCCGGATGTGTCTGGATCGGCAGCATCTTGCAATCGGTGAGATCTCAAAACAGTTGAGCGTTGATCCTCATCTTCTTATGCATGGCTGATGAGATTGCTGCCTTTTGACATCAGAGCCTCATTCTGTCACCTCATGGCTGCATGTGCACGTGGACAGGGACCCCCAGGAGCTTGTCACACCAGTCAAGTTTGCCCGTCTTTGGACTGAAATCCCTACAGCTATCACCATCAAAGAGAGTAAGGGACTACAACATCTCATTATCATGTGTCCTTACAAATATTTTTATATAATATAACAATTAAAGTTCATATAGCCTCACACATCTTCTTTTATCTATTATTGGTCCATCACTTACCCAGATGTTTTGCAGGGGCTTTTTGTCAAGGGTACAATAATCTATGATAACCAAACAGGAAGCCATATTCAAGTTATATCCTCCAAAAAAACTGAAACACAGATTGTTTGCACTGGTCCTGGAGAAACATAACTGATAACTTTTGGACTACCAGTTGGAGGAGAGGGAAAAAAAATAAATACAATTATATAATACAGGACCATATATATATATTATATATAATAGAATATATAATATATTATATATATATATATATATTATATATATATATAATATATGTGTGTGTGTATATATATATATATATATATGGGCGACAGTGTGAGGGTTTTAGATAGTTGCGCCACAAAAAGAGTAATAGTAGTATTGCAGTGAAATGCCCCTTAGAGGATGTCCAGTGCCTGCTGCTATTAGTGAATGTCTCATTCCTCCTGATCAGACAAAATTTGAGAATTGTTAATAGAGTGTGTTTTCTAATAGCGCTTGCAGAAGATGTTCCTCACAGGCAAAAATGGGAGAGATGAAAACAGTAATTGGTAATATTCCCAAATGAATAAGTGCAATATAAGGAGATTATAAACAATAAAAAATGCTCACCTGTTGGATCACAGGGAACATCAATCAACGACGGATGGAAGATGGATGGTGTGTGTAAGACACCAAAGTGCATTTATGGGGGACAAAACAAATATGCACCCCAAAGGGATTATTAATGTATATATTAATATCTCCTGATATCAACCGGAGGCTGCTTGTGGGAACCTCCAATTCTTACCACAAAATTAAACTGAGGGAGGGTGCCCAATGTTGGGGTCCTAGGGTTCGGAAATGGATGTGGAAAAAACGGCATGAGACCTCCAGCGCTGCCCGTGTAGCTCGGTCTCTGGCTTTGTAATTCGGAATTCCGGAAGTGAACGTCACAAATGTTGCGTCACGTGCCTTACGCGTTTCGTGAGCGTATCAGCTCACTTCATCAGAGGCTAGTGAATCTAGTGGCATCCTGGGGTACCCTTAAATAGCCTCAAGCTATTTGGTACAAAAAAGGGGGGAGTATATAATGATCTAATTAATCCGATTTGTATTTTTTGTATTTTTTGTATATTTTTGTGTATATACACACGGCAAATTGTGGATAAAAGGGAATCAAACAAAAAATGGAAATATAAAATGTAATAAAAATTGAAACAGTGGACAATCCGTAGTTATGAAGAAGGGAATATTAGCAATCATAAAAAAAAAAATTTTTATAAAATATTTTTATGTAAAAGTATTAAAATATGTATGAAAAATGAATTAAAATATAGATAAACTAAAATATTATTAGCAAATAGGAAATGTAGGGATATGTATGTATATATAATATATGTTTATACATATTTAAAAAAAGAGATCATAGAAATAAAAATGTAATTGACATCCTTGGTATTTTTTTTATTATTATTATTTTGTTTTAAAGGAAGGCTGCTAGATCTATATCAGTGTTTAGGCCATATGGTTTCCTGGTTTTTAATTTGTGAATCCAGTATGTTTCTCTCTTTCTTACTGGAGTAACCTATTTTCTCCTACTCTGTATGGAATGTGTTCAAGTGGCTTTATTTTTAGCCGTCCACACTTTTTTCGTGGAATTCTCGAAGTTGGGTACCAATGCCCATATTCTGGTTTGTCACTGGTGATTTTTTTGTGTGTTCTAAAAACCTAGTCCTTCAGTGTTCTTTTCGTTCTTCCTATATATATTTTATTACAGCTACAGGTTAATTGTAGACAACAAATGCGGATTTGCAGTTCATCAAACTCCTTATTTCAAATTTGTTTATTTCATTATCCTGATCCATTTGTTTTCTTCTTTTGTTTTTACTGTGAGTGTTCGCAAACACACACAATTCTTCCGATGCATTTGGTAAAAACCTCTAGTTTTGGTTTCTAACCAATTTCCCTGATTTGATGCTTTTTAGACTTAGTTTAGTGGGAGCTAGTATGTTTTTAAGATTCGTGTTTTTCTTATATGTAATTTTTGGTTCTCCGGGTAATGTTTCCTTTAGGAAGGGGTCCTTCATAAGTAGGTGCCAGTGCTTATTCAATATTTTTTCAATGTTTTTGGCTCCACTGTTTATGTGGTGATAAATCTGGGACAGGTAGTGTAATCCATATCTGTATAATTTTTCTTTTATTTTTATTTCTGTTTTTTCGGTTAAGTATGAATATCTCTATCTATTTTGCTTACTCTCTCATATGCTTGATCTACTATTTCCTATTATATTTTTGTTGTAAAACTTTTGTTTAAGCACACTTGCTGTTTCTTCAAAATCCTGATTTTTAGAGCAATTTCTTTTTATTCTTGAAACTGACCGAATGGAATATAACTAATCCATTTCATGTGATGGTTGCTTGTGGGCGTGCAGGTAGCCATTTGTGTCGTTTCTTTGTGTAGATTCTTTGTTTCTATCTGTTCATTTTCAATGAATATAGTGATATCAAGAAGTTTATTTCCTTCTTACTCCATGTGTTAGTGAATTTCAGATTCCAATTATTATTATTGATGTGATGGACAAATTCTTCAAAATGCATTTCATCTCCGTTCCAGATGATTATGATATCATCAATGAACCTTTTCCATGTGATTAATATGTTCCAAGAATGTGTTGTTTTTCCATACCGTGTTTGGTCCTCAAAAGCTCCCATATACATATTGGCAAAGGCTAGGGCGCAAACTTAGTGCCCATTGCTGTGCCGAATTTCTGGAGGAAAATTTTATTTTTCAAATGTTAATAATTTTTGGTGAGCATGAAGTTGATTGCTCCCCAATGAAGGAAATTTGTTCTTTTTGATATTGGTATCTGATGAAAGAATTTGGTTCACTGCATTTATGCCTTTACTGTGTGGTATGGATTATACATTGCAGTTACATCCAGTGTTCCTAATGAATAATTGTTGTCCCAACGTAAGTCTTTCAATATTGTGAGTATATATATGTGTGTGTTGTATATATATATATATAATATATAATATGTGGGAGTGTGTGTGTGTGTGTGTGTGTAAGTATATATATATATAATATATATATAGTTGTGTGTGTGTGTGTGTGTATATATATATATATATATGTGTGTGTGTGTATATATATATATATATATATATTTGTGTGTGTGGTGTGTATATAATATAGATAAATATATAATATAATATATATATATATAATATATGGTGTGTGGTATATATATGTATAAATATATATATATATATATATGTGTGTATGTGTATATATATACATAATATATTGTGTGTGGTGTATGTATATGTTATATATAATATATATATATAATATATATATATTATGATAATATAAGAATATATATATATGTGTGTGTGTGTTGTATGTATATGTGTGTGTGTGTAATATATATATATATATATATATAGTATATAGATAATATATAATATATATATTATATATATAATATATATATAAATCAAAATTCATTAAAAATTATGGGGGGAGATAAAAAAACTGAAATTAAAATCCTCCATGTTTTAAAATTAAATCAATGTAAATATTTGCATAGGAAATTAGTACATCTAGGCAAGTATCCCCGCTTGCTTTTCCCCAGAAATTCTTAATATACAATGTTTCCAATGCACAAGAGAATTGTCTAGTGAGTGATTTCTGGTTTGCTGTCATATTCCTGTTTAAAAGGATCACTGTGTGAAAACAGTATTTTTGAAGCAAAAAAACTGAGAATTTGCATATATATAATTTGCATATCTTACCCACAATTCTCTTGTGCATTGGAAACATTGTATATTAAGAATTTTGGGGAAAAGCAAGCGGGGATACTTGCCTAGATGTACTAATTTCCTATGCAAATATTTACATTGATTTATATATATATATATAATTATATATTATATATATATATATATATATTATATGTATATATATGTATATATATATATATATATATATAATGTGTGTGTGTATATATATATAGTATATATACTGTGTGTATATATAATAATGTTTTGATGCTTAAAGGACATTAAACCCCATTTGTTTCTTTCAGGATTTAGAAAGAGCATGCACTTTTGAATAACTTTCCAATTTAATCTACTATCTTAATTTGCTTCCTTCTTCAGATATTCTTTGTTGTAGAAATAGGAATACAAATGGGTGAGCCAATCACATGAGGCATCTATTTGCAACCACCAATCAGCATCTACTGAGCCTATTTAGATATGCTTTTCAACAAAGGGTATGAAGAGAATGAAGCAAATTAGATAATAGAAAAATTGGAAAGTTTTTCAAAAGTGCATGCTCTTCCTGAATCCTGAAAGAAAGAAATTGGGTTTAATGTCCCTTTAACTAGCACGTTTTATCAAATTGATTTTTTGTTGGCCAAAAGTTGAGCAACAGAAAAAGTTGCTCAACATTTGACCAACAGAATAGTGTTACTGGCTAAGTTTTTTAATTGGGTGTTAAAGGAAAATGAAACCCAAAAATGTTGTTTTGTGGATTCAGACAGAGCATACCATTTTAAAAAACATTTTCAATTTTTATTTCTATTATCAAATTTGCTTCGTTCCCATGATATTCTTTGTTGAAGAATACAAAGGAAGGGGTGTTCAGCCTGTCACGTGCACTGCAAGGCAGGAAATCAGTGCTGCCATCTAGTACTCTTGCAAATAGGTAACATTCTTGCAAAACTGATGCCATATAATTGCTCCTTTCACGTACACGCTCCTAGCTTCCATCCCTGCTCTTCAACAAAAGAATACGGAACATTTGATAAATCTGTTGGCGCTCTACAAATAACCAATAATGATAATAATAATAGAAGTAAATTGAAAGTTGCTTAAAAAATGCACGCTTAGCTGAATCATGAAAGAAACAATTTGGGTTTAGTGTCCCTTTAATAAATGTTATGTTTATCATGACTTGAAATACTCTATTACGTTTCTTTTTCTATTGCTTTTTATACTTGCACCCTGGAAGTTGCACAATGTGTATAGTAAGTGCACATCTGCACGCCAGGGAGCCATGATGGCTAATAACATTTACTACTATTTTAGAAATTCCTTCATGCTCTTAAAAAAAAATGTATAGCTGGCTCCTCTGTAAATTCCTTTCTTTATGGCTCATAAGCGTTTTATAAATACCTTACACCTGGGTTGAAGCGTATTCAGAATCCTAATTGTTTCTTTTATTTCCAAGTGACATTTGGAAGCTGTGTAAAAAGTAGATTTATCCAAACGTTGAATTTAAGGAAGACTGGAAATACCTGTAACAAATTTTCTAACGATGTGTTAGAGGCGCGAGGCTCTTATCTGTAATGAATAGTACACATGATTAAAGGTTGAAATAGTGTGTCATTATCATGATTTAGAATAAAAAATAATGATGAATTTAGCTCCCAAGTTCCTCTATCTTTTGTGCTTTGAAAATGCCTTTTGTTAGAATTCAAAGGAACATGGGTAGTTACATTTTATTTATTTTTTGTTGCTCTGTACATAACAGGGACAGGCTTTTTATTTTATTATTTAATAGGTTATGTAAAAAGCATTTAACCTTTTAAAGGGACATACGTCTTAAAACTTTGCTACTTTAAAAGCATTGCAGCACAGATCTGCAGATTGTGAGGCAGATAATCCACTGAAGTATTTCTAGCCTCCTTTGGAAAACCTTTTTTAAAAGCTTTTAAAGGGACTTGAAACTCAAAATTTTTCTTTTTATGGTTCAAATAGAATAAACTTTGCAATTTACTTCTATTATCTCATTTGTTTTGTTGAAAAGATACATAGGTAGATTCAGGGAGCGTGCTGATTGGTGGCTGCACAAATATGCCTCATATATAATAGAAAACCAGCAGCACTGTGGATTTAATTCAAAAGATATAATTTACTCCAGCATAGAGGGAACAAGTAAGGTTGCCTCATGCTATTGGCTAATCCATTGCACTCAACTAGCTGGTTCTTCAACAAAGGATGCCAAGAGAATGAAGCATTTTAGATAATAAAAGTAAAGTTGGAAAGTCGTTTAAAGTTGTATTCTCTATCTGAATCATAACATAAACATTTGAGTGGGTTTCATGTCCCTTTTTAAAGGTGAGTAGTACAGTCAATCAAATGATGTACTCCCCACCCCTTTAAAGGGACGTTAAACACTAAATACATCTAGATAGAATGATGCATTCAAAGAAAAGATTAGTCCATGACTACATGTAGATGTATTTTTTAAAGTTTCATTAGTTGTTTAAAAAAGTGACAAAATAAGTTTTAGTGTCTATAGAACACTGGGAGCTGCCATGTTGTAACTTGTGTTACCTTCTCTGCTGTGGCCAATTAGGGACAGTTATACATAGGTCATTAGAGGTGCAGCCAATGGTTGTGCTGGGAGTTTAACAGTTTCTGCACTTCCATTTCTAACCGGAACTGAAAAGCTCACAATTTCAGAATGGAATTACAGGCAAAGAGGACAAAATAAATAATAAAAGTATATTGCAGAGTTGTTTTATATATACAATTTATCATTTATATACCATCTCAAAGTGTTTTTAAATTGTCCCTTTAAGAGCACACCTGCTTTTCTGCGCATACAAATAGATCAATATGCTGCGTGCAGAGCAGCAGCTGCTGCATTGTAATAAGATTATAAAGAAACAAATATTGCTGTGAGGGGTGCTTATTGGCACATGAGGACCACTCAACAGGTGATATAAACTGAGAGTTTTACACCCTAAGTTCAGGCAGCTATTCTATAGTCCTGTGCTGGTAATGATTTTAAAGGACAGTAAAGTCCAAATTAAACTTTCATGATTCAAATAGGACGGTGTCATTTTAAACAATGTTCCAATTTACTTTTATCATCAAATTTGCTTTTTTCTCTTGGTATATTTTTGTTAAAGGACATTATACACTCATTTTTTCTTTGCATAAATGTTTTGTAGATTATCTATTTATATAGCCCATAAAGTTTTTTTTTAAAATAAATGTATAGTTTTGCTTATTTTTAAATAACAATGCTCTGATTTTCAGACTCCTAACCAAGCCCCAAAGTTTTTATGTGAATACCGTCAGCTACCTTCTCCAGCTTGCTGCTGTTTGTGTAAAGGGGTCTTTTTCATATGCAAAAGAAGGGGGGAGGGGGGAGTGTCTTATTTGCCACTTGCAGTGGGCTTTCCAGCTACCTTTTAAACAGAGCCAAACTGACAGCTTCTAAGTAAGTTTTTAAACCGTTTTATACTGGATTTTTATATCAGTATCTGTGCATCTTATTCTTTAATAGTAGTGTCTATTACATGCAGTTATATGAAAAATAAGTGTATACTGTCCCTTTAAAGGCTAAACGTAGGTAGCCCCATAGGCTGATTTCTAAGAATCTGCAGTCCACCACTTATCTCACTGTCTGGCCGTGAATAGCTAATAACAATGTACTTGTTTGTTCATGTGTGCCATATAGATAACATTGTGCTCACGCCGGTGGAATTATTTAAGATTCAGAACTAATTTCCTGAAATGCAAGTCTGTCAAAAGAACTAAAATAAAGGGGCAGTCTACAGAGGCTTAGATAGATGTAAAAGTATATTAATATAACTGTGTTGGTTATGCAAAACTGGGGATGGGTAATAAAGGGATTATTTATCTTTTTAAACAATAACATTTTTAGTGTTTACTGTCCCTTTAAATGCAGTACATAAAAGTTTTAGACTTAGCGTCCCTTTAATAGAAACTGGAAATTCATGTTTGTGCCCAACTCATACAATTTGGAAAACAAGGTTTATTTAGCAATAAAGCATTGATACAAATGTATATCATTTTGGAATAACAGATTTATGCACAAGAAACAAAAACTTAGGGCTCAATTATTGCATCTAAAATATAGGCGTATTGAAATATACTAGTTTTTCTTTTTAATAGCAAGTCCCATTAACTATCCATATTGCAACAGAGACAGAATTATTTTTTTAAATCAAAAATAGCTTAATTTTTTTTCTACTGCATGTTAACTTTATATCGAAAAATGGAAAGTTATTAAAAAAGGGAGCTTTTCTGTAATATCATCTCATCAACATGATTATAATCTGACCCCATGTGTTTATTTTTGCACTTAAAACAATTACTTCAATTATGTGGCGCGTCTGTTTTGTTATTAAAGGGATACTAAACTCAATTTTTTCTTAATGATTTCAGATAGAGTATGTCATTTTAAGCAAGTTTCTAATTTACTCCTAGGGGTCAATTCACCGACCCGTCTGCCAGCTCTGAGGGCGGCGTACAGCAATCAGCCCGATTGGATACGATCGGGTCGATTAACACCCTCTGCTAGCGGATGATTGGCCACGAATGTGCAGGGGGTCGGTATTGTCACAAGCATTTCAACAAGAAATGCTTGTGCAATGAATAAATGACGACAGCGTATGCTGTCGACATTTATCGATGTCGGGCATACATCGTTCGCAACAGCGGATCATGTCCGTCCGACAAATGATAAATCAGCCCCCTATTATCAATTTGTCTCATTCTCTTGCTATCTTTATTTAAAAAGCAGGAATGTAAGCTTAGGAGCCGGGCCTATATTTTGGTTCAGAACCTGGGTTATTGCTTGCTTATTGGTGCTAAATGTAGCCACCAATAAGCAAGAGCTATCCAGGGTGCTGAACCTAAAATGGGCCAGCTCCTAAGCTTTACATTCCTGCTTTTAAATAAAGATAGCAAAGAGAACGAAGACAAGTTGATATAGAAGTAAATTAGAAAGTTGCTTAAAACTGCATGCTCTATCTGAATCATTAAAGAAAAAAATTGGGTTTAGTGTCCCTTTATTGTTTTATTGTCGAATAAACCTTTTTTTTTTTTAAACAGCATGAGTTGTTCATAAACATGCATTTTTAATTTCAATTAAAGATTAACCCTTTGAGTGCTAATGACTGCTCTGAGCGCGTCACAGAGTTTCTCATTCTGGTGCTAATGACGGCTCAGAGCCAACATGAGCACTCTCCCACCATGAGGGAGATTAGGGGGCTCCTAACTGCTCCTACACCCCGGCGATCGTGCCTGTAAGTGACAGGCATCGCCGGGGCTTCACGTGATGCCGGCTTGAACGTACGCAGCAATGACGTCACCTCACAACTTTATTTATACTTAACAATGTTAAGTATAGGAGGAGGGGGCATGCTGCTTAGAAGCCTGTATCTCAGGCATGTAAGCAGAGCTACAGACCCCCAGAGAACCACTGTTGGAAAGGTAACCTTCCAACAGTGTAATGTTTGGGGCTGTAAACAAAAAAAAATAGTTAGAAAATATTAGCACCCAGGTGGGAATGTGCTTAGCACTCAAAGGGTTAAAGCAGCTTTTACTTGATCTTTATAAATGAGAGAAATATAGTTGTTAACACCAATACAACCTCACCCATAGAAAAGTTATGAAACAAGATTTAAAGAAAACCTTATAGGAAAAAGGCATATTTGTTTGCATATCGTATATCCTTCGTATGAGTAAAATCACCCAGCACTAATACTTTTAATAATAACCATCACGGGGGCATTTCAAAATATTTTATTATCTTTATTTGGATTTACTAATAATGTTCAGTTTTTTCTTTACTTTGATATGTGTGCTTATTAAAAAAATAGAAAAAGGGTAAAAACTACACTTTTAATTAACATGTATGCAAAATAGACGTTATCAAAGGAAAGATGCTGCCATAGGGTATAGAGTAATGGCTATTGTCACTTCCAAACCCCTTATCAAAGAATCCCCTGATTGGTCAACTTCTGCCTATTGGTAATAATACAAATTACAAAGGTTAGTAGAGTTTTGACTATTAGAACATGGGAATTGTCGCTTCCAATATTCTACATTCAGCAGCCATACTGTATAGCAACCTAAAGTAAAAATATAAGAGGGGCTAGTGGACCCAGTAAGCGTTTTAATATAAACTGGGGAATAAAGCTAATAGCAGATATCTGGGGATCACAACCGCACTTACATATGTATTCACACACAATGCAAAACAAGCTATGCGCTCGAGGGCGTCCTCCTACCTGCGTACTGCTTTGATTTAACAAAGTCAGCCGATTGCTAGCTGAAATCCCTAAGTTATAAACTGCATTTTCAAACAACATACATCCAAAGCATTCATATTCCTCATAAGTATACAAATAGGTTTGTAGCTCAAATAGTCAATTTTTGTGCAAGGCTAAAACAATATTCTAAATGTCAATATATATGAAACTGTGCTTAAAAAACTGTATTATGTTTGTAATCGTAATTAGGACTGTACTACCATATTCGCATGGGTTAACATTCTATAACCAGTTCCTTAATTAGACCCAACATTGTATCAAGTAATCTAAAGACACTAAGCACTTAAAGTATCAATAGCGGTTATTTGGCAAGACCGTTGTTACGAATGCTAAGCGTATGTTAGGGAACACCTGTAAAATCAGGACACCCCGCCCGACTGCGTTTCCGTCACTTAGAACATGACTTCGCCAGGGCATAGGGCCATCCCAGCGTTAGAGACTACGCTATTTATTGTCAACGATTGTCATGGGTAACGTGTCTGTTTGCTTCACTAATTATTTGCGGAAGTGTAACCACCGCACGGGGGGGGGCTTGCTTCTGATATTTCATTGGAGATCTTATCTGTGAAAAAGTATTTACTTATTTGTATATGCAAATACGATATTAACTGAAGATTTAAATAGCAACTGTAGCATTTATAATTACACAGGATTCATTGCTATTTTAGAAAAAAAACATTGGATGTTATACATCATTATTTCCATGATTCAATAGTACTATTGATTCAATATATAAGCATGTGTTTATTCCAGGACAAAATTCATAATCATACAGGAATGTTTTTGTATTCCAATATTTCATTAAAGATCTTATTGTTGAAAATAATATTACTCATTCGTGTATGCTAAATATAATCAATATCTAAGGATATTAAATAGCGACAGTTGCATTTATAAATACACAAGCTTCGTTACTGTGTTAAAAGAACATCAGATGTTATTAAGCATTAAGTTCCATGATCTAATATTCTGTTAATTCAATATGATAGCGTATATTTATTCAAGGGCAAACAATTCATAATCTTACATGGTGTTTTTTGTAACATGGGATATTGCTGGAGAAAGGGGAGTTCTGACAGACAAATAATGTAGTATGCCAAATACACAAAAAATGCAAAAAAGTATATTATCTTCATTCCAAAAGCACTCACAACATCCAAATAAATTATTTAATTTTGTTTTAACAAAACATTAGAGTAGTGACTTAAATTTTTTTATGGGCAATTCATTTTAGAATGATTATCGTATTGATCATGTAAAGCGTCCATGCACTAATTCATATATACTTATCATTATATTGTGGAATTGATCCAGGGTGGGAAAACAATACCACTGATTGACCATTATAACTTACTCTTATAATACATAGAAAGATGCTATGAATAGTACTTTAACTCCTCTTAAATCCAGACTCTATATGTATTGTCTGCCATAATTTACCAGAAGCATTTTTATGTTATTACCTAATTCAGGGCTTCTTGATATCTGCCACACTTATAGGAAGCATTTATATGATAGGCCTCTTGGTGCAGTGGATTTTAATTCATGAATCCATCTGCATTCCTATTTGTAACAGCATTCTTGTGATGTCACCCCGTCTCCCTTTTACTTTATTTGCTCCATTGCAAAAAAGAAAATATCATATTTATGCCCCTGGTGTACACTGTATTCATATGTTGTGCCACAGGTACATTTCTGTTCCATTTTATGTCACCTATGTGTTCCAGTACTCTGGTACGTAATCTCTCTTAGGTTTCACCCACATAGATTCATGGACATTTATCACATTGCAACATAAATCACTCTTTTTGATCTGCAGTTCAGAAAATCTTTAATTTCACTATTGTTTTGTGTGTATATTTGGATGTACGAAGATTTTAGGTGGGGGTCATGTTTTTACAAGCTTGGCATCTAACCACATTTGTGGAAGCCTTTTGTTTCTCTAAGCCTAAGTTCTAGGTTTGCAAAATATAAAGAAGTTTTGGAAAAATGACTGATTTAATTAAGGTCACCCTAGCAGATAGGGGATATCGGTAGCATGGCCCATACTGAAACGCGTCGGCGGGCGTGGCCTGGTTTACAGCGTGTTCCCTAACATACGCTTAGCATCGTAACAGTGGTCTTACCAAATAACCGCTATTGAACTTAAGTGCTTACTGTCTTTTGATACAATGTTGGGTCTAATTAAAGGAATGGTTTATAGAATGTTAACCCATGCGAATATGGTAGTACAGTCCTAAATTACGATTACAACATAAATACAGTTTTTTAAGCACAGTTTTCATATATATTGACATTTAGAATCTTGTTTAAGCCTTGCACAAAATTGACTATTTGAGCTACAACCTATTTTGTCATACTATGAGAATATGAATGCTTTGGATGTATGTTGTTTGAAAATGCAGTTTATAACTTAGGGATTTCAGCTAGCAATCGGCTGACTTTTGTTAAATCAAAGCAGTACACAGGGTAGGAGACGCCCTCGAGCGCATAGTTAGTTTTGCATTGTGTGTGAATACATTTGTTAAGTGCGGTTTGTGATCCCCAGATATCCTGCTATTAGCTTTAACCCCAGTTTTATATTACACGCTTACTGGGTCCACTACCCTCTTATATTCTTACTTTAGGTTGCTATACAGTATGGCTGCTGAATGTAGAATATTGGAAGCGACAATTCCCATTTTCTAATAGTCAAACTCTAGTAACCTTTTTAATTTGTATTATTACCAATAGGCAGATGTTGACCAATCAGGGGATTCTTTGATAAGGGGGTTTGGAAGTGACAATACCCATTACTCTATACCTATGGCAGCATCTTCCTTTGATAAACGTCTATTTTTGCATACATGTTAAAAAAAGTGTAGTTTTTAACCCCTTTTTCTATTTTTTGATAATTACAGTTTATAATTCTACACTTGGCTTAAATTCATAAATCCCCTCTTTTCTCCCTAATCCCTTTAATTATTTTAATATGTGTGCTTATTGACAGCACACAGATTAGTAACAACAACTTTGGAATGCTGTTGCAAATTACTGTTTGTAAGCCCTATAGAAAATAGCAGCAGTTAATTCCATTTCCAGCTGTTGGGAACCTGCTACCATTGTTTTAAGTACTATGATTTTATTTTATTATATTGATTTTTTTTTAAGAACTAATTATTTTAATGGCCCGTGATCAACTATTTTTACAGAAAATGGGTGATGGTATTTTAGGAGCTAGGATAGTCATTTTGCCCCGCAATTCCGTGTCCCTGTAACATAAAAAAATGATTTACTGTCTACAGAGATGTCCCTGCTTCTTAATTCAGTTTCGGGATATGAATATGTCTTTTATGCAAAGCTGCGAGGTGTCCTCATATGAAGAAAGCTCTGGGGTTTGGAAAGCTGACAAAATATTTCCTAGTTGATCCTACTACAATACATGCACTTTTTTAACTCGCTAACATTTAATTATTGACAGCATTCTTATCATTCTCCAATTTTTAAAATAACCTTTACAATGTGACCACAGCTTGCAATCTTTAACCATGTTTAAAGGGCAATATTGTGGTGAAAAAGGTAATGCTACTAATTCATTAGAGCATATCATTTTTGCACTGCTCAAGTGGAACTTTGTGTTAAACCCCCTGCAAAGTGGTTAGACACATAGGTAAATTTAAACTCAGGAGCTGAATCACTGGACATTATCATCATGTTTACTCTTTTGTGGGGGTTTAACAAATATGGCCAGAGTTACAGTTTGGACACAAAATACTGCTTGCATTTTTGATCTGGTATAATAAGTCCAGGTTAATATTTGTTGCGTCTGCAGTAGTATAGTATGAACCATTCATGTTGGATAACACAAGTGCATAAATTCCCTCAGATAATAGATTTCTCTCAGGGTCTGCACTAAAATTCATGTCTGATAACTCTCAAGCACAAAGTTAATGGAATGCAAACATTTTGCTATAGTAGTTTTTGGTTAAACTTTTTAAAAAACCTTTAATGTTTTTTGAATGCACAGTAACAGTAAGAGAAAGAGATATTTCAAATGGCACACAAGAAAACACTTAACCGATGACTTGCAATACAAGTGCTCTACTACTGCTTTCCATTGAAAGTATATATTGCGTTATAAAATTATCAGGTGCCAATGACAAAATGCATACTGCAATGTCCCTTTAAAGGAAAACTGAAGTCAAAATTAAACTTTCATGAGTCAGATAGAGCAGACAATTTAAAAAAAATCTTTCATAAAATTCTTTGCGTTAGTCCAAATTCTTGGACCAGAGTTTCAAAAGGTTTAACTGCATTTAGTTGCTGGTTCTTAAGTCAAACTACAAATTTTAAGCCTCTCTGATAGAAAATTCTTAAAAACCCTAGATCCAAGTCCAGGTTCAAATCCAGGGCTGCTAACAATAGCAAGTAATTGGAGAAAGAGCTGTCAATCTGAAGTTTATTTTTTTACAAATTTTATTCCAAGTCTCCACAATATTAGAAAAAAAAAAAAAAATTATATATATATATATAATATATATATAATATATATATATAATATAATATATATAAAATATTTTTGGGTATGTTTGTTTTTCAGGTATGTAATAAGGCTTTTAATGAATATGGATACATCAGAAACTCTTCTTCTTTGAAGGAAGAAATGTAATTTTCTTCAGTTAACCAGTCTATGGCTATCTAAGCCATGCAAGCCCAATTATATAGTTTAATATCAGGAAAGGCTAAGCCTCCACCTTCCTTTAACCAAGAAAGCCTATAAATTGACATTCGTGGTTTATTCCCCCCCCCCCAAAAAAAAATTAGAACAATGGGAGTTAAACTCTCTAATATATCTTTTTTTTATGGATAAATAATGGTAGGTTCTGCAAGAGAAAAATAATTTTATGGAAAAAGTTCATTTTTATCAAACTGATCTTGGCAGAAAGAGTAAGAGGTAAAATATACCAACTTTGAAGCATAGAATTAATCTTATTCCATAATTGCGTATAATTCATATTATCCATCTGGATTTTTAGCAAGAGCAATTCCCAGGTATTGGAAGTTCTCTTTTACTTGTCTAAAATGATTACCTATTAAGCTGTCTTTATTCTTTTTAATCTATATTCTAATTTATCTTATAACCTGAAAATGCACTATAATATCTAGAAACCTCAGTATATATTTTTTTGAGTTTCCCATTAACAATAACATGTAATTTGCATACAAAGATAATAAAAATGTCCTGTCACCTACTGTGAACCCCCTTCAATTCTTTCCTTAACAGAATTGCTAAAGGTTCCAGAACAATATTGAACAGAAAGGGGACAGTGGGCAGCCTTATCTTGTGCCTTTATGTAAAACTATATGAGGGGAAGCACAGCCATTAATAATGAGAGAAGAAGTTGGATTTCTATAACTAAGACTTAAAATTATAAAGTTGCCCAGTCAAACCAAATTTAAAGGGAGTCTAGTCAAAATTAAACTTTCAGTTTTCAGATAGGACTTGTAATTTTAATCAACTTTCCAATTTACTTTTATCATCAAATTTGCTTTTTTCTCTTGGTATTCTTAGTTGAAACTAAACCTAGGCAGACTCATATGCTAATTTCTAAGCCCCTGAAGGCTGCCTCTAATCACATGCTTTTTTAATTCCTTTTCAACACAAAGAGATTGAAAGTACACATGGACCATATAGATAAAACTGTGTTCAGGCACAGGGAGTTATTAAGATTTAGCACATTACAATGCTAAATGCAAGACAATAGATAATAAACAGTCACAGTTATGTGCAGGGGGCTGGAAGAAGGTTCTTAGATACAAGGTAATCACAGAGGTAAAAAGTATATTAATATAACTGTGTTGGTTGTGTAAAACTGGGGAATGGGTAATAAATGGATTATCTAACTTTTAAAACAATAACAATTCTATTGTAAACTGTCCCTTTAAGTAAAGAATAAATAAGTGGTTGAATGTAATAGAATCAAAAGCCTTTTCTGCGTCTATAGTAACTAATGCAAAATCTGTCTGTTTTTGGTGCTGAAGATGTAGTCATTACCAGTAATGTTCTATCTGGTAGTGACTACATCTACCTTGCATAAAGCCTGACTAGTCTTGATAAATTGAAACCCCCCAAAAAATGAAAGCCAATTTGCAGTTATATGATTTAGAAGTTTACAATCACAAATAAGTAGGGATATAGTGATATGAGTCCATTAGCTCCTGTTCCTTATCCTTCTTTAGTATCAGAGCAACAATTGAGGCTGTAAAATATGTTGATGACATTTTATTTTGCATGAAATAAATATTAAATAGTGTTGTGAGAATTGGGGTAACTTGATATTGAAGAATTTTATAAAATTCCGATGGGATCTGGGCTTGGCGTCTTATTATTAGATGCCTTCTGAATTTCTTGAGTTATCTCTTCTGGAGTGATTTTCATATTTAATGATGATAACTGATCTAATTAAATCTTTGGCAAATCAATTTTCTCCCAGAAACTCTGTTTGGAGTTCTCATTCATTTTATCCTCAGAATAGAGCTTCTGAAAAAACTCATAGTGTTTCAATTGACTATCCTTTTAATTTAAACGGACACTCAAGTCAAAGTAAACTTTTATGATTCAGATAGAGCATGCAGTTTTAAGACACTTTCCAATTTACTTTCATCATCAACTTTATTTTTATATTCACACTTTCTAAGGAACAAGATCCTTCTGAGCATGTGCACAAGGTCACAGGGTATTCGCATACTAGTCTGTGATTGGCTGTTGTCTGTCACATGATACAGGGGCGGAAAATGGGAGAAAAAATAAATTTGGAAGTATACAAACCGTGGGGTATGGGGATAGCGCTTTAGCTAAAATAAACTTCCTAACCTTCCCTAAAGAATCCTAACACCTCCAAGTTAGAATAATATGATAAATACTAACAACAAGAAAAAAGGGAGGCACTTCAAAATGGAAGCTGGAAGAATGTATGAAAATTATAGATACCTTATAAATTCCTAATTAGTAGACCTTGCTAAAACAAACATTCAGTAAAAACTTAGATGAAACATTCTAGTGATTACTATGAATATGTCTGCTAGAAATTAACATAAGTAGTTAATAACTAAAGAGAGATGAAACACTTGAATAAAAGTAAAAAATATTAAATTTTACTACAACAATGTTATAAAACATAGATAAAGGGACATCTCCCAATAATCTAAAAATCCTATTAATTAGCAGCACATGCTTTTGAGGTCCATGAGCAAAATAACAGATGTATTTCTAATAAAAATAATATCCCAAAATTTACATCGCTTGTAATGTGGAAAAGTTCAGAATGAGTGGGGTCCGTGTTGAAAGACAGAATAACATAAGAGATACTTAGCTCGAAATATTTCAAATGCTAAAATGCCTCCTTGAGCCTTACCAAACTCACGACTTTGCTCCTATCGTTTCACTGAGTGTCGGCTCTGTCCTGGAGGATAATGTAAATCTTTATATTCTGGCAGTCAAAAAACGGCTTTACCGCTATCTTCAGATGGTCGACAGTGATACCTCCCAAGAGAACGTGACAAGCTTTGGGGTAATGCCGGTTTTACCGGGCATTGATGCAAAGAAGATTCTTCTTGCTTTTCTCCGTGTGTTTGGCATCTTAGCTGAAGTGTAAGCGGCCTGCTCTTCAGTACGTGATTGTACGCAGTACGCTTGTGGTCAGCTGATGGTGAAGTAACTGCAGTTATCGTTCTGGCTGTACTGAAATCCACATCTACGCGTTTTGTCCTTACCATGGACTTTCTCAAGATAGTGGATAACACACAGTACAGCTTATTTCAAGGCTTAGTGACGTTCTCATTGGTCCAACTTTAATTTGGTCAGAATAATCCTTAATTTTGTCTCTTTAATAGTATAATACAGCATCTGGTAAAAAGTTATAAAGTGGTCCATTTCCTTATATTCACTTATTAGGTTGATAATAATTAAAGACACAATAATGTGTACAATACTAGCGATTGAAATTATTTTGGGATATATCGGATATTAGTAAAACTGGTATACATTAAATATTAATATAAATTTATTATTTATCATTGTCATAAAAACAAAATTATAACAACATAAGAAAATATTATATAATAAAGTGCAATACTGGATTATTGATTAATCATAAAATCCTTAATTCTCAAAAAATTAATTAATAGTGATTAACTGTTAGCATTTGGATAAAACTAAATAATTATCAGTAAAAAGTGCAAATACTAAGTGCAATACTAGACTAATATTAGATTATTTCAGGTATTACTAAAGTGCAATACTAAACTATTATTGGATTATCTCAGACAGTATAATCTCACAGTGTTTCTAAAACTATATAAAATGTAATCTCACAGTGTTTCTAAAATTATATAAAATATTTAATGCTAATACAGATACAAATAGAGATATTGTGTGAATGTAATCATGCGTGTCTTAAATTAATTGTATAGAATTCGAATATATTTATTGCATACATAGAGTTTTGATACATATATTACTGAAATGCATCTTTAAATTATATCCTTTAAAATTATGTTCTAATTTACAGGAGTCGTATTATTTAAAATTATATTCTAAAGTAACCCTATATCAATAAATAAGTTACAATATTTCTGAGGAGACTAAGCCATATTAGATTTTTTTAAGAATGGGGAAATATCCAGTTCTGAATTTAGACCTTGGGGGTATAAAGAATTAAAATTATAAATAAACTCTGCCTCTTTAAGTAGTAATTTTATTTCATAATTTCCCCCTTTCCATTCTCGGTGTACTACACACATCCCCAAAAAAAGGAGATCTTTAATACTATTATGATGAACTTCTCTAAAATGTTTGTATAAATGGGTATCATATGTTCCATTTTCTATACAACATTAATGTTCTCTAATTCTGTCCCTCAACATTCTAGTTGTCTCACCAATATAAATCAGATTACACGAACACTGGAGCATATAGACCACCCCTTTTTGACGGCATCTAATATTTTCTCTAATGAAAAATTGTTTTGTAAATTGGGTAGGGATATTTTTTTCTTTTTAATACTGTATTTGTATGATCTGCAAGAAATACAAGGAAAAAAACCTTTTATATCTTGACCATACAGGTCTTTATCTATAGGTGCCTTCTTGGTATTTTTAAATTCACTTGGAGCCAATATAGATTTTAAATTCTTGGTTCTCCTGTATAGGAATTTCAGATAATTTATCACCTAAAAAAGAATCTGTTTTTATCAGGTGCCAATGTTTTTGTATGATTCTCTTAATTACTCCATGGTTACTGCTAAACTCAGTGATAAAAGGGACCTCAAAATTGTTTTGTTCTTTTATGGGTTTACTCTTATGTCTTAGGAGTTAAATCCTTTCTATATTCCTAGCTCTTTCTATGACTTTGGATATATCTGTATCTTTATACCCTTTTTCATTAAACCTTTGTTCATGGATTTGGATTTGGTTTTCATAATCTTCCAAAGTAGATTTTTTTCCCTTATTCTCATACATTGCCCCACTGGGATGTTGGTCTTCCAGGATTTCAAATGACAGCTATTCATATGTATATAGTTATTAGAATCAGTACTTTTAAAATATGTTTTTGTATTAAAGCCTCCATCTGTTAAAAAAATATCTAGATCCAAAAAAGCTATATTATTGTGATTGATACTTTCGGTAAACTTTAGACTTTTATCATTATCATTCATTAACTTAAATAGATCATTAAGTTTCTCCTCTGTACCCCTCCAGATTATCAGGATATTGTCAATATACCTTTTATAGAGCACAAGGCTTGCGCCGAATTGTGGGTCAAAAATGGTGGAAAGTTTTTTCCCCATTGACCCATGAAAATATTAGCATAACTCGGCGCAAACCTTGTGCCCATAGCGGTATCTTCAATCTGTAGAAAAAACTTGTTATTGAATGAAAAGAAATTATGTTCTAGGATAAAGCGGATGCTCTCTATAAGCCTAAAAGATAAAGACCTTCATGATAAATAAACACTCTTTATTATAGAGAGCATCCGCTTTATCCTAGAACATAATTTGTTAAATTCTGCCCATTTTTGTGACATCCAATTTCGAAATCTAATATTTTAACAAAATATTTAAAACAAAAGTAGGAAAAAAATATTTTCCAACATATTTATCCTGAAAGGGTTTATTTTAACTGATAGGGATATAATTGCATGATATAAAATCTTTAATATCAGCTGATCCTAATAAAGAGTCACTGATCAACAAAGATCTATTCTAGAAAAAGATTTATATGCTCTAGACTCGTATGTATATGATTTGGAATCTGGGTTTAGCAGTCGCCAGATACCTTAAAGTTTTACTTCTTTAGAAAATGTACGTATTTAGCTTCTTTAGTATATCTCTTAGTCCAGCTACTACTAAGTTAGCGTAAACAAATTTTAATAGTTTTAAGTACAGTTGTACACTAGATTTTTCTTTACATAAATGTTTTGTAGATGATCTATTTTATAGCCCATCTGGGGGTGTTTTTGTAACAATCGTTAGTTTTGCTGATTTTCAGACTCCTAACCAAGCCCCAAAGTTTTAGATGTATACTGATGTCTACAGATTCCCGATGTTCCTGTTTGTATTATATGTCTTTTCATATGCAGGGGAGGGGGAAGTGTCTTCTCTTCTTGTTTTCCCAGTCCCTTTCACTGGGTGTGCCAGCCTAACCTCATCAGCAGTGCTAAACTGGGAGCTTCTAAGTACGTTTTTAAAAGGTTTGATACTGGATTTTTAGATCAGTTTCTGCATATTCTTCCTATAAAAATATAAAATCCAAACAGCCCAGAAAAGATATCATAATGATATAGATAAGTAATGTGACCCAGACTCATCATTGTATATGCTTCTAGTCCTTAATACACTCTTTGGGGTAGATTTACCAATGTCTGTCCGACAGGATAAGCTGTAGTGTATCATGTCCGACAGACATCGCTGAATGTCGACAGCATACGCTGTCTGCATTTATCATTGCACAAGCAGTTCACCATAACTGCTTGTGCAATGCCACACCCTGCAGATTTGTGGTCAATCGGCCGCTAGCAGGGCATGTCAATCAGCCCGATCGTATTGGATCAGGCGGATTGAAGACTGTAGCCTCAGAGGCAGCGGATCAGTTATGGAGTAGCAGTCTTTAGACCGCTGCTTCATAACTGCTGTTTCCGGTGAGCCTGAAGGCTTGAATGGAAATAAGGGGAGCAAGGGCCATTTGACCGTTGTTAAATCTACCCCTTTGGCTTCTTGAATTTGGTCTATAATTGTCATTTTAGAATCATGGAATACTTTTAATTTTGCTGCATACAAAAAAGAAGCCTGAATCCCTAAATTAATAAGTTGCGTACAAAATGGTGCAACCTCTCTCCTCTTATTTAAAGTTTGACTGAAAAATCTTGAAATATTAAGATGCGTTTTAAAAGGATATAATTTACGGTAGTGATTGAAAATCAACATTTTGTCTTGAAAATTCCCAAATTTAATCATTACTGATCTCTTTTGTATAGAGCTATCCCAAAGGACTCATTCTATGCGCTCTCTCTATTGCAATTGACATATTCTCTATTGGAACCTATAAAACTTGTGGGAGAGTAGATACAGAAAATTTTATTAAATCTAAATGATCTCGTATTTCTGGAAGACCTATTACTTTCAAATTATTTCTATTAGATCTGTCTTACAGATCATCCAGTCGATTTTGAAAAGCTTGCATTTTATCTTCCTATAGTTTGGTAAGCCATTGCTGCAAGTTTAGACAATCTTCTAGATCAGACACTCTATTTTCTACTCCAGTAATTCTATTTGCAAATTGCTTTACCTCATTAGATAATACAGTAAGTTCTTTTTTTATACCATCAAATTGTGGTAAGAATATGTCAGAATTCTGTTTAACAAGACTTTTTGTATCTACACTAATCGAAGATGATAATATATTTTAATTTGACCCTTCAGATGCATTATCAAGACTACTGCGAGTTTCCTTTTCTTTCTGTTTCAGAGGCATATTTGATGACTTAAAGGTACAGTCAACACCAGAATTTTTGTTGTTTAAAAAGATAGATAATACCTTTATTACCCATTCCCTATTTTTTCATAACCAACACAGTTATAATAATATACTATTTACCTCTGTAATTACCTTGTATCTAAGCCTCTGCAGACTGCCCCCTTATTTTAGGTCTTTTGACAGACTTGCATTTTAGCCAATCAGTGCTCACTCCTCGGTAAATTCACGTGCGTGAGCTCAATGTTATCTATATGAAAAACATGAACTAACGCCCCCTAGTGGTTAAAAACTGTCAGATTAGAGGTGGCCTTCAAGGTCTAAGAAATTAGCATATGAACCTACTAGGTTTAGCTTTCCACTAAGAATACTAAGAGAACAAAGCAAAATTGGTAATAAAAGTTGTTGGTTCATGTGTGCTCACACCTGTGGAGTTACCTAGGAGTCAACACTGATTGGCTAAAATGCAAGTCTGTCAAAAGAACTGAAATAAGGGGGCAGTCTGCAGAGGCTTAGAAACAAGGTAATCAAAGTGAATTAATAAAACTCTGGGGATTATCTATCTTTTTTAAACAATAACAATTCTGGTGCAGACTATCCCTTTTTAAGTATAAGCATTAATGGGCAAGAATTCACATAATCTAAGTATATGCATTTGTGATTGGCTGATGGATGTCAAATGATACAGAAGGACTGGAAATAGACATAACTTTGAAATTTTTCAGAAAAAAAAATCTGACCTTTAAATGTTATATTGATACCGTAAAATAAATCAAACAACCACTTATATCACGTGGAAGTGGTATTTATATCTTTATACGTGTTTATCACAAAAAAATGTTTTAGATTAAGCACTTTTCACACGCAGGACCTATGTGTTTTGTTTGGTTATACCAAATTTAATCAGGGATCAATTTGTATTAACCCTTTCACCTTGTTTCATGACAGCTATGACTCCAACTTGAATGACTCAAGGGACGACAAGAAGAACAAATTCACCAACACAATGGAGTTTGTGGAAGATTATCTGAACAATGTGGTCAGTGAATCCATGCCGTTTGCCAATGAGGAGAAGAACAAACTAACTTTTGAGGTGGGAATTGTATTGTTATGATCATATAAACTGACATGAAATATTCCGTGATGAAAGGTTTTTAACTGTTCATAAATGTAACAAAAAGAGAAAAAGAAAGACAATACACAAGTAAACACACCTACATATATCATGCAAACATTTTCAGTTAGTAGTAATTTGTGTCTCCATTTTTAAAAGGACATGACAGTTAAAATTAAAGGGACAGCTAACAAGCTCTCCATGCAATTTTAAACAATTTTCCAATTTACTTTTATCATCAAAACCTAGGTAGGCTCATAAACTGATTTCTAAGCCGTTGAAGGCTGCCTCTTATCTTACAGTTTTTCACAGTTAGACAGTGCTAGTTTGTGTGTGCCATAGAGATACAATTGTGCTTACTCCTGTGGAGTTATTTAGGAGTGAGCGCTGATTGGCTAAAATGCAAATCTATTAAAAGAACTGAGATAATGGGGCAGTCTGCAAAAGTTACATAGAAGGTTCTCACAAAGGTAAAAAGTATATTAATATAACTGTGTTCGTTATGCAAAACTGGGGAATGGGTAATAAAGGGATTATCTTTTTAAACAACAATTTTTAAGTAGACTGTCCCTTTTAAACTTTCATGATTTAGATAGAGCATATTATTTCCATATAGTCAAAATATGTACATTATTTTTATATGCACACTTTCTGAGGCATTAGTTTTTAACACGTGCAAGAGTTTAGGAAAGGTTAGTGTAGGTTGTATGCATCTATGAACAATAGTCTTTAGGGAGCGTTTGAAGTTTCAAAACTAGGGGAGTATCGTGTGGAGTGAGGCAGAGAGTTCCACGAGATGGGAGCCAGTCTGTAAAACTCCTGTAAACGGGAATGTGAGAGGTAACAAAAGAGGAAGAGAGTAGAAGGTTGTGAGCAGAGTGAAGGGAAAGGGGGGGAGAGTATCTGGAGACAAGGTCTGAGATATAGGGGGTAGCAGTGCAGTTGAGGGCCTTTTATGTCAGAGTCATAATTCTGTGTTTAATCCTGGAGGCAAGAGGAAGCCAGTGAAGGGATTGGCAGAGATGTGCAGCAGATGAAAAGCGATGTGTAAGAAAGATGAGCCTGGCAGAGGCATTTATTATGGATTGTAAAATGAGCTAGGCGGCAGCTAGGGAGACCAGAGAGGACGGAGTTGCAGTAGTCGAGGGGTATAGGGGTAAGGGTAGAAGAGAGGGCGGGGAGTAGCTTTGAGGGGATGGGGTCGAGGGGATAGTTAGTGAGGTGAGAGGACAGTATAAGGGCAGAAACTTCTTCCTCAGTAACAGGGGCGAAAGAGCTAAAGTTATGGCTATGTGGGTTTTGGATGATTGCAAGCTTTTGAGGGGGTGGGAAACTGGTAGTATGTTGAGAGCTGATTTAGTTTCTGATGGAGTCAATTTTGTTATTGAAGTGGCTGGCAAAATCTTGAGCTGAAAGAGATGTTGTATTAGGAGGTGGGGTGGGCGGAGAAGAGTATTGAAAGTGGAGAACAGACATTTGGATTTGAAGAAAGAGTAGAGATAAGAATAGAGAAGTAATGTTGCTTATAAAGATTAAGGGCAGAATAGTAGGAGTTCAAGGTGAACTTGTAGTGAAGAAAGTCAGCTGAACTACAAGATTTTCTCCAGTGTTGCTCAGCAGTACAGGAAAATCGGCACAGGTACTGTGTCAGAGGAGTATGCCAGGGCTGAGGATGAGTGTGTGATTTCCGAGCTATGGTAGGAGGGGCCAGATTATCAAGGACTGATATAAGGGTGGAATTACAGTGGCATATAGATTGGTCAGGGCAGGAAAAGAAGGAGATGGGAGAGAGGAGAGGCTGTAGTGCAAAAATTACATGCTGTAATTAATTAGAGCTTGCAGTGTTTGTATTAAACATATAATTAATAGTGTGCTAGACTGACCCACTCACACCTCCTCCCATCAGGGCAAATGACCTAGATTCTAGGGATTGTCCCAGCTCTGTCCGCTACATGCCCTAACTACATCTAACCCCACTAGGACAAGCCCTTTCTCATCCACGGCACACCTGTTGTTTCACCCCATCACAACACTGCCCACTAAGCTCCGGTGGGCCATTACCCATAAGACTGTTCACCTTCCTGTCCCAGAAAGCCTCAGAGGAATGTTGAGAGATATGGTGTGATTAACAGATGTTAATGTTTACGTATATTATTTTACAGGTTGTAACTCTTGCTCGGCACCTCATATATTTTGGGTTCTACAGCTTCAGCGAGCTGCTGAGACTAACAAGGACATTACTGGGAATCATAGACTGTGTCCAGAACCCCCAAGCCATGCTGCTGCAAGCCATGTACAGCGAAGATGGAACAGGTAACCACATTGGCTCACTAAAATGTATTCTTGGAATAATATTGTTTAATGTATTCCCCTCTTAAGGGCACACCATATCTGTGTTAGAGAACAGGGATAATATTAAAATGTAACATTTAAACATTACTTTTGAAAAAAATGATCCTTTAAGACTTAAATTGTGGTCTTATTAACACTACTGGTCCTGAACTAGCCAGTTGCATCACTAATCTGGAACTGACACTGCTGCTGTGCCAAAGAGAGGTATCATATGTGCATATGGACATGTTCAGCTCAGGTTCAACTGACTTTTTGTAAGGGTTAAACAGATATATATAGTCAAGTAGGAGAACAGATTAGCTCATGCATTACATGGCAATGGTTATAGAGTAATAAACTTTATGTAATGAAAATTGGCAATTCTGGGTATCCTTGGGGTCTCTTCTTTCAAGTAAATTGTGTCTGTTCTTCAAGGAAAGAACGTCAGAAGATCCATCCAAGGTGTTGGTCAAATGATGTCTACAATGGTGCTGAATCGGAAGCAGTCTGTGTTCAACACACCTTCATCTCTAAACTCAGTGACCAGCCAGGAAGCTTCAAGTAAACGTAAGAGTGTGGAAACCGAAAACATCACTGTGATGGAGACCAAGCTGAAGATACTGGAGATCTTGCAGGTGGGTGGAAACTAATTCCAGTCACTGAAAAGCAATTTCAGAACATTTCAAATCCTTACTGAATAGATTAATACAAGAGCTAAAAGAAAGGACACAATATACATATAGAGTAAATATGTATGCAAAAGAAATATTTTAAAATAATTAAAAAACACCATTTAACACTTTCATAACACAGAATAATGTAGGAGTCTTTATAAGGCCTATTGGAATCCATGCTCCTTGTCTAATGCGTGATATGCTAGCAATAGTGCAATAATAAAATACTAAGTGGAGCGCATCCTGGCAAAGATTAATATGCTAAGTGAATCGTAAAAAATGTTAACCAGAGAATATTGCCATCATTTTATTAGCGTGACTTTTAATGGTGAGTGCAGGGAGCACTATTAGTGCTGATATTAAAAGTGGTGAGTTGCACTCAAGCTCAATATAAAATACTGTTGTAACATTTTGCACTTGGTAGTTTGCATTACGAAACACATGAAAATTATACGGAAATAAAAAAAAATTATGTGAAGATATGTATATATATATATATACTAGGCGATAAGCCAGTCTATGTTTAAAAAATGCAAACCCCCAAGCTTAAGTTACAAAAAATAAAAAAAGTAAAAATACAGAAAAAAATAAACAAAGCTATCCAAAATAAAAAAATAAACCTAAAATAATACCCCTATAAAAATAAAAAATCCCTCCCAAAATAAAAACACCGCCTAATCTAATACTAAACTACCAATAGCCATTAAAAGGGCCTTAGTTAAACAGCTCTTTTACTTAAAAAAAATTACCAATTACCACCTAACAGTAAAACCCCCCCACCCAACCAACCCCCCAAAATAAAAAACCTAACACTCAAAAAACCTAAGCTATCCGTTGCCCCTAAAGGGGCATTTGTATGGACATTGCCCTTAAAAGGGCATTCAGCTCTTTTACAGTGCCCATTAAAAACCCTAATCTTAAAAAAAAAAAAAAAAAAAAAAATCCTGAAACTAATCCCCAAATATGTACTCACCATTCCTGAAGTCCCGCGGTGAAGGTCTTCTTCCAGGCTGCTCCATCATCTTCTATCTTCATCCAGAGTGAAGGCGGTGCGGCGGTCTTCCCCGATGCGCGGATCCGGAGCGGCGGTGGTCCTCAGTGGCGTGGAGGCCACTCTTCATCCGATCTCCAGCGTACACTGAAAATTGTATGCAAGCTACCGCATTCAATTTGGGGTAACTTGCATTCCTATTGGCTGAAATTTTGAAATCAGCCAATAGCATTAGAGGTACTGAAATCCTATTGGCTGTTCAAATCAGCCAATAAGATTTCAGTAGCTCTCATCCTATTGGCTTATTTCAAAATTTCAGCCAATAGTAATGCAAGGTACCCCAATAAATATGGGGTACCTTACTACCTTGCATTCTGTCTGCAGTTTGCGACGGACGATTGCATGAAAAGGAGCCTCAACGCCGCTGAGGACTGCCACTGAGGATCCGTGCATCGGGAAAGCAAGCTCCGCACCTCCGCTCTGCGCTGCCGTCGCTCCTGATGAAGATAGAAGATGATGGAGCTGCTGGAAGAAGACCTTCTCCACCGGACTTCAGGAACGGTGAGTACCTATTTGGGGCTTAGTCTTAGGATTTACTTTTATTTTTGTTTTGTTTTTTATTTTTAAGATTAGGGATTTAATGGGCTGTTAAAGAGCTGATTGCCTTTTTAATGGCAGTAAAAGAGCTGAATGCCCTTTTAGGGGCAATGCCCATACAAATGCCCCTTTAGGGGCAATGGGTAGTTTAGGTTTTTTTAGTGTTATTTTTTTTTATTTTGGTGGGTGGGGGGGTTTTACTGTTAGGGGGGATTTTTTAATGTAAAAGAGCTACAGGTTATTTAACATAGAGCAATGCCCTTTTAAGGGCTATTGGTAGTTTAGTTTAGATTAAGGGGGTGTTTTTATTTTGGGGGGGCCTTTTTCTAGATTTTTTTTTGCTAATTTAATGTTAGGTTTTATTTAAGTCTTACTTAGTATTGAGGTTAATTTAGGGGGTGTTATGGGCTTAGTAATTAAATTAGTTATATGCGTTGTGGGGGGGTTGGAGGTTTAGGATTTAATAGGTTTATTAGGTTTATTGCGATGTGGGGGTTTGGCGGTTTAGGGGTTAATAGCTTAATTAGGTTTATTGCAATGTGGTGGGTTGGCGGTTTAGGATTTAATAGGTTAATTAGGTTTTATTTCTTGTGGGCGGTTACATGTGTTTTCGTTGTTTCGTGCGGTTGCATGTTTTTTTTTTTTTTTTTTAAGGCTTCGTTTGCCTATGCTGCATCCAGGTGGATTCTTTTGGCTGCACACGCAGCCAACACTCCTTTGAGGATGCTCGTGCGCAAACTGGCGACGGTGTTAGACCGTGTTAGGAACTGCGATTATATATATATATTTGTACACACACACACAGGCATACCTCCGAGATATTGTGGGTTTGGTTCCCAGACCACCGCAATAAAAGGGTTGTCAGGACTTCTTTATTTGTGCATATAAAAGTGATGTTTACACTATAGTCTATTAATTGTGCATTATGTCTAAAAAAACATCTAAATACCTTAATTATAAAATATGTTATTGCTAGAAAATGCTAACCCATCATTTCAGCCCTTCAGCAAATCATAATTTTTGACTTGTAAAATGAGTACCAAAAAAAAAAAAAAAGAGTTGATTTAACCTGAGTGATGTTAGCCCACATTTTTTTTTTGCTGTCCACTGGCCTATGTGTTTACCCCCTGTGTTTGACAATTTAAATCTCTGATTTGTTTGCAAAATTCTAATTATTTTGCTGTCTAGGGACATAGCCACTGAACTTGTTTCTTGAGTATATTTATCTTATTGCTTTTGAACACTTAGGGATTGATATAAATGATCTCCTGTACTGTAGTCACTATTTAGAATGTTGTTAGGGCCAGGGTTCTGAATCCTGTAGTATCGTACTCCGTCCTCTCTGGAGACAGAGTAAAAAACATCAGTTTCCTTTTTTTTTTTTTTTTTTTAAACAGTTTTTTATTGAACGTTTCAAGGTAAAAGAACATACATAATTCACCCATTAAGATAACGTACAACAGGACAGGACATACATTACTCTCAAATGAAGGGTAACCTATTAAGACATAACAAATGCTGTAAAATCACATTACCATAAACCATATTCTATTATTGAAGAGTATATAGATATGAGCAGAAGTACTTGTCTATATAGAGAGAGGAGCTAGACTTTTAAGATAAAGACGAAAACACAAATCTTAACATACAGTTAGGAGGTTACAGATATGTCCTGATTAGATGAGATAGTAATGTTTGGGCCATAGAAATTGGAACTTCATTTTTATAGTATGTTAAACGAAATATATGATCCCCACATCTATAGGAAGGGTACTTAGTAACTTTTATTCTGGCATAACTAGAAGTGGGGGGTTGGTTGGATACCTGTATGGCCATACCTAGGCCATATTGTATAAGGAAGAGAAAGAAAAAGCAGCGGGCACGAGCTCCCGCTCGACGTATAGGGGAAAGGAGAAGAAAGGAGAAACAATAGAAAGAGTGAGAAGGGGGGGGGGGAGGGAGCCATTACTATTAGAGACATCATAGCTAGGATAACCAGGAGGTGAGGAAGATAGGCAAACAGCACGAATAGAAATGTAAGGGGTGGTTATTTCTAACGTTAGATATCTGTGACTAGGGGAGAAAGGGAGAAAGCTATTTATTATTTAGCTCAGACTATTCAAATGAAGGTACCGAAGTTAAAAATCACTCCGGAGCATTAACTAATATGGGTTAACGGAGAAGGTACCTCCCTTTACGTAGTTATACTGAAAATAACACATAATTACCACTATAATAATAAAAAAGTAAAACCAGGGAACGTTCCATAGATAAAGTAAAGGCTCTAAGAAGGGCTAGACACTACAATAGGTTGAAGTATTGTCTGCATATCATAGAACATATGAAGTGTATCATATGTAACAGAGCTGTATGAATAAGTTAATACACTAAGCCCAAAGGTTATAAACAGCTCTAGCCCAATACTCATATCACAAGAAATGACCAGCGGGCAACCAATTGATACCTCACCTTAGTGTACTGTTGCATAAAGTTAAATGTTTTTGTGAATGGTGGAGATGAAGAGTCCTATACTATTCATAATGAGCCTCAAAACTTTTCCCATGTAAGTGGATTAAAATAGAAGGAGCTAGAACAGGAGCTATCCCAAAATCCCCCTGAGACTTATAGGCGGCCATTTGTCCCTATCTTCACCAAGTGGTTCTAGATGAGTGAACTAATATTTAGATGTCTGCAACATCAGAGTCCTGGTAGATGTTAAGTGTCTCAAAACTATCAAAGAAACAACTTTATGTGTTGTGACCACTTCCTGAGAGACAATTAACTATCTACTGTGGTGGGAGCAATGGTATGAGGGCGGCTATGGGAATGGCATATTTGTACTGGAGGGGTCATTTAAATACAGAGAATATGTCTCATTACTCTAGTGCAGAGCTTTCCAAACTTTTCATGTCGGTGACACCACTTTTCAGATCTACATCATTTCGCGAACACAGTAATTCAGTTGTTACTGGCAAACAGGAGGTTAAACTAACTTGTTTTAAGAGTACGGACACATACATAAATTATATAATAATGTAAATGTATTTACAAGTAACAGTAAGTATGTGCAATAATTAAAAAAGTTTAACAACACCAATAGCTACTTACTATTTTAATGGGATGTTTGAGGTTGACTGGGATGAACAGTTTATGAATATTGGCGGAAAATTAGACACTCCACATTTTTAAGCTTCACCCTTGCTATCCATATATCAAGAGCAGGAACAGCAATGCACTACTGGGAGCTAGTTGCAAAAAAAAACCCACTGACTTCAGCTCAGTGTTTAAGCTGCCACCATCAGAGCTCCGTGAGTTCGATTGACTACTGCCCGCACTGCAAACACACTGCTGTCCCACTCACTGACTACAAATGCAGTCACGAGCCAAATATGGAGACTAACACGTGCAAGTCAGGAGCTAATGTGCCGCCCAAAAGCCACCAATGGTAATAGTTTCAGTTCCCACTGAGCTGCGCCAATAGGTTAAGATGATCTGTGACCCCCTAGGTATCAATCATGTCTCAACCATGTGATATGCGTAGCAGGCAAGCGGAAAGTCAGAAACCAAAAAGAATTTTTTTTTTTTACATTTTAAAAAAATTTATGCTGAAGCAGGGACACACCTACACACTGCTGCCGACACACTAGTGTGTCCCGAACACAGTTTGGAAAGCACTGCTCTAGTGTAAGAGTCTACTTGTACATGGCTAAGAAAAGCCCTATTCTGAGCACGGTACTGCACTGACCTCATGAGGTATGTGGAGAAGAAGGGAGTGGTAAGGTTTATGACCTGTGATTTACTACCATAAAGTTGTGAAATTAGTTATTTACCGCAAATGTGGGGAGATAGTGTAGCTTACCTTAGTCTAACATAGTAAGAGACAACAATTAAACAATTATCTGAGTAACTACAGAACATATATATCTGCAATGCAATCAGCCCCCTTATTAGCAATGAATGACAAAGGAGTGCACTAGTAATTAGCTGTTCAGGGTCCTCCAGGACATCAGGCTTGTTGCCATCATTAGTGGGATCCAAAACATATATTGCAAAAGAGTTACTAATGTTTGTGTGCTATGTCTATGAGCTGCATCTAACTTTTGCAGCAACATAAGCATCATTCCCCTATATACTATATCATCCATCCTGAATAATATGAGTTAGAAACCTCCTAGCCAATTCCAGTCTGTATAAGACCCGTTGCAACATGTCTCCAATCAGGAAGTGCTGCAGTTCACAAGTCAGGGAGATGTCCAGACACATGCTTGCCCAATCGTTGCTCTGTCATCCACTCTGGGTAATGGCAATGCTGGGTGTGCTTGATGAAGGGAATATGACACATCCACTACCCAGTCTGACGGAACATTAAATATGGCAGGGTTTACTCTCAGTGAGATCCATGATGTAGACTGGCGGGTGAGAGCGAGCAGGTGTCACTGCTCGCATGTAATGGGATCAGCTGAGCGGGTCCAGAAGGCTGCAAGGACTGACACCTAAATGCTTAGATCTGTCCATCTGGGAGAGCGGGTCCCCGTCACAACGCTTTCTGGATTAATGGTAAGTAGTTAGCCGCATCAGGTGGGACACAGCTAGATGCAAATAGAGTTTCCGCTTCCTCAATCAAAATCTTGAGAAGCTTCTTAATTGTTCCAGGTAAGTAGCGGTAGTTACATGTTCATTGCAGGTTCCCATGTTGACATCATGAGTGATGTCGCCCCCACCGAGAGCCGGTTACTGCCATGGCTATAAGAGGCTGCCGCACTAGTATTGTTTCGTGTATCTAGCTCAAAAACTCATGCTGCAACATAGTCAGCGGGGTCTTATGATCAGTAAGTGCTGCTAACGACAAATCCCTCCTGCGTGAGTCCTCTCATGAGGCCGAAAGATGGCTGCCATCATGGGACCCGCTTAAAACAGCACAACACAATCCGGTCGAGTAGCTTTGTCCCAATATGCTCTACAATCCTCAAACTACTCCAGCATGAGCCATAGGTTGTCAGATAGTTAGCAATGATCGCTTCTTTGAGCTGAGCGGTTAAAGATCTACATTTTAGCTATAGATAGCTGGAGCTATGGTTCCATGCGACCGCTCAGGCTCAGAGCTGGCTCCGCCCCCCCCCATCAGTTTCCTTTTTACTACGCATAATTAAACATTTTGGGGCCAGATTACAAGCAGAGTGTTATTTAATGCTCTCACATTGTAACTCAGCTAGAAGTAAGGTTTTTGCGTTGCATCAAGGTAAGCTAGTATTACAATTTGAAAGTAAAAAAGATTTTGGGCGCACGATAATCTGATGCATGCATGTATTCCCCCATAGAAGTCAAATAGAGCAAATAGTGAGAAAAAAAAAAACATCCTACTTACATGAAAACCCGATTGCATATTCTCAAGTGCGCTAACTCGACATGAAAATTTAATTATTTCACATTCCAATGTTCTTCACATAGCAGAATATGTTCTTTTTTATTTATAAATAAATTTGGTTACAATATATATATATATATATATATATATATATATATAATTATATATATTAAAGGTATATTATATATTATATATATATATATATATATATATATATATATATAGATATATATATATATATTATAGGAATATCTATTAACAAATACATAGAACATATACTCTGCTATGTGCAGAATATTGGAATGTAAAATATTTACTGTAAATAACAATAATAACAAACACTTTATTAAATATGAATATTGCATAACTGCAAGGGGCTCAATGCACTTATATATGTCTACATGTATTTAGTGGGCTAAAAGAGGCTAGGTGGTAACTCGCCATAAAACAAGCTACTGAGCTGCTGTTCTTCTCTTTGTATGCATATATAATTATTGGTTTATATGTGTTTATATGTCTGTAAATACACATATAAATACACAGACACACACACATAATCTATATATATATATATATATATAATATATATATATAACACATAGAGACACCCAGCACTCACCAGCTAGCTCACAGCTAAGATAAAATCACAACTGGAAAGGTTAGTTACCGCATATGGCCAAATGAGAATAGCTCAGGCACCACGTCAAGGTCCTTTTCCACTGGGTGGGATGTTGCTGAGTCAACTGGATGTGTACCTGGTACGGTCTTGGAGAGCAGTTCCCCTTCGTGTTTTATATTATATATATATATATATATATACACACACACAAACATATTTAGACAGGTATATGCATGTATCTCAGTTGTCAAAAAGCCCTTTTGCTGGCTTTTTTTTTTCATGAGACCTAATTTCTTTGTAGGGAATTAATATTCTAATTTATTGTCCCTTTTTATATATCATCAGTTATTTGTAGAGCGCTAACAGATTCTGCTACGCTAGATAAAACTATATATAAACATGACTCAAGCTGAATATTTTTTTTCTTTTGCAGTTTATCTGAATGTGAGACTAGATTATAGAATATCGTATCTCCTTTCGGTCTTTAAGAAGGAATTGTTGAAGTTTTTCCTATGCAGGATAGTGAGCAGATGGAACAGCTCCAGCATTCGACTCCACAAGTACATTTTCAATATATAACCTTTTGAGTCTTTCAGTCCCTCCCCATAATTGCATCATATAGCTGCTCCTTATAATTCTTCATTTTGTTTCAAATATCCTTTCTCTATAATGCCTCCCATTACTCCATATAACCAGTTTCTATAACTCCTTCGTCTACTCTGTATAACCTAAAACCATAGTTGCCCCTTTTATAGTTGTCACCTTTGTTTCTTCATTTTTCTGATATTACTGTTTTTTCCTTCTTTAGACGCTACTTTAAACTTAGAGCGTATAGGAGAGCAGGCAGAAGCCAAGTTTGGTGTGGGTGAGTATTTTATAATTATTTATTTGAATGCCAATCTTAAAGGGCACCCCTATTGAAAAAAAATCTGTCAGCCATATGAAGGAGCCTAACATGTGTTCAGTTTCTTTTTCTCTCCCTTTTTCTAGTATGAAAAAATTTGATAAGTTGCATACTTCTTACTAATGTTTATTGGATTATAGCTACTTCCTAATAATACTCATTGGCAGGTAGTTACTTCCTGTTAATACAGAACGTCCTGCTAATATCATTGGCTTGTAACTATTTCCTGCTAATGCTTATTGGCTACTAGTTACTTCCTTGTAATACTTAGACAATAAAAATGTAAAAAAATGTAAGCGCTGCTCTTTCATATGGATTATATACCACTTGATCACAACTGTAATTGTTTTATTTTTGCAGGAAAGGCACCAGTATGCTGGAAGTGGATGATGAGGGAGGCAGAATGTTCCTGAGGGTCTCATCCAACTTGACCATGAATGATTACCCATCTCTCATCTCAGGCTCCCTACAGTTGCTTTTCAAACACTTTAGCCAAAGGCAGGAGGGTGTTACACACTTTTAACAGGTAACCCAACTTATGCATAGAGAAAATTATTAGTACGCCGCTATAGGCCACAAACCTTACTAGGGTTTGAAGAATGACACAGGAAACTATGTTGGTCACTGATTGATTGAGTAGAAAAACACTGAATAACTCAGTTCTGTTAAAATTAAAATTACTTGGGTAGGAAAACCCCCAAGTGCAAGTATTATATGAAAAAATTCACATAAAAATATTACAATTTTATTCTAATGTGGTACTGTACGGATAAAATACATATGGAACAAATGCATCTGCATAAAAACAATCTCAAATGCAGACCCTCAATAATTTAGAATTAGCATCAGTGACTATTGCAAACTATCTGTACCAGTTGTAATTAAGCCCAGCTTGAGAAAAATAGGCTGTCTATTACAGTTCTCCACAGCAAATATCTACTACTGTCAGTATTTACATTAAAGGGACACTCAACACCAGAATTTTTATTGTTTAAAAGATAGTATAATCCCTTTACTACCCATTCCCCAGTTTTGCATAACCAACACTGTTATATTAATACACTTTTTATTTCTGTGACTAACTTGTATCTAAGCATCTTCTGACCACCCCTAAATCACATGACTTTTAGTTATTATCTATTGACTTGCTTTTTAGCCAATTAGTGCAGTGTCTGCCACTAGCGTGATCACAATGCTATCTATATGGCCCTACATGAGCTTGTCTCTCCCCTCGCTGATGAAAAGTAAATAAAATAGAGGCAGTCTTTCAAGGGCTTAGAAATTATCATTATAGGATTGCTTTTCAACTAGAATACCAACAGAACAAAGCAAAATTGTTGATAAAAGTAAATTGGAAAGTTGTTTAAAATGACATGCAATATTTGAAAAATTAAAGTTTTTTTTGGACTTGACTGTCCCTTTAAGTAAACAAATGGTGCATGGGCGCTTGAAAAAGAGATGGGTGATAAGTCAGACACAGCAGGAGCGAGCTGCACTTAGTCTTATGGCGCGGTCGGGCCGGGCTGGTACTATACAGCTGGCCCGATGCTCTGTATGAATATAACAGACCCGCCTCAGCAGAGTACAGAGAGCGGGTCTGTTAAACAGCGGTTTTTAAAAAAAAATTAAAAGGGTACATTAGGTTTTATAAAGTTTGGCTAATATAATGTTATATAATTCTGCACTATGTGCAGAATTATATAACATTATTTTTAAGGCTTATCTGTCCCTTTAATATTTATTTGAAAAATCCTTCAAATGTAACATTTTGCAAATTTAGCATCGTCTTCACTGACCCCACCACGTCACCTGGCGCGTTTCGCTTGCGCCTTTTTTTCAAATATGACGTAAGATTATAAGAAATAAAGTCAGTGAAGGGCACAATGCGCAAGTATGCTATCATTTGGAAAGCCTTAAAAAAATATATCTGCCAAGTGTATACATTTTACTTATCTCTCCTCTTTACTTTATTCTCTTACCCCTATATTCTAGGTCCAGCTACTGATCTCGGCACAGGATGTTGACAGATTACAAGGTGATTAAGTCTGAGCTGGACAGGCTTAGAACGATGGTAGAAAAATCAGAGCTCTGGGTGGACAAGAAAGTGAACTCAGGAGGGGCAGTTCTGCAGATGGAAACAAGAAGGAGAAAAAAGAGGTAATGTGAGGTGTCCTGTTTAATGCATTCAACAGTTCCTACGCCGATATTATGTGTCCATTAATTTTTTTATTTTATTTTTTCTGCTTCTAGCATGGAGCAGATCAGGAACCTGGAAAACCAGTGGTGGTGGAGAAAAGCAGTGAAAATTACCAAATTGTGAAAGAGGTGAGATCAGAGTATAATAATTGCTTCGTCTTCCAGAAATAAATTCACTGGAAAATCTGTACCATTGTTTGCACATTTTTTTTCTAGAGTTCCAGAAGGACAAAGATCATTCTTGGAGTCATGTTACACAAAGTAAACTGAGGGTTCTGTTTTGTTACTTATTGAACACAACTGTGTTTAATCCAAAGACAACATAATGAGTAACACAGTTGGGATTTTTTTTTGAGGTGGACAATATTATAATTTCTGGAGTTCTATTTGCACAAAAAAATCATTAGAAACCTCAGAAATATGTGGAAATTTGCTTAAACAAATCTTATAACAACAGCAATCCCTTGTCCCTTGTAGATCCTTGAGAGATAAATAAGATGTGTGGCGTGGGAGAGCAGGTTCGCAAAAAGCAACAGAGGCTACTGAAAAATATGGAATGCGCATAAAGTTATGCTAGATTTGCTCCAGATCCCATATGAAAAGGTAATATTTGCGCACTTCTATTCCAAAAATCTCCATTTCACTGCATAAAAGTTGACATTTTATACTTCATTCAAAAGTGAACTTGAAATTAAATTTAACGTCTTAACTCTAAATATTGACAAAACAATTCTTAATTGTCTTGGGAACCTAAGTTATTGTCAAAGGGAAAAATGACTTTTTCCTAATAACTCCCCTTGGGCTTTGGTACTATGGATTGCCTGCATATTATAAATGGGGAATTTCCTCTACAAAATGAACATTGATTTTGTCCAGATGACTTATATGGCTCCAAAAGAGAGGAGTTGAAATCCCCCAAGGCTAGTGATCATGGCCTAGTTATTGAACAGCTTGTGCAAATGTCATTGGCAGCCATCTTTCGTTGTTCTAGCAGAAAAATGATTTTACATGATAAATATTCAAATTCTTCTGTTATAATAATCTAATATCAATTTACTAACATTTGTTATGTCAGCCTAAATATTGCTTCCTTTTTATCAATAAATAATCATGGGGAGGAGAGCGTTAATAAATGTAAACCTTGCTGTTGAAGTTTCTTAAAAATCTGTGGTTTTCATTTCTTTATACACTGACAAGAAAAAAGTATGAAGAACGCATTTATATGTGTGCCTTTACTGGCGTCCATTTGTGAGATTGATTCACTTAAAAAAAATAACGTTTGTTCTACATTGGTGATTTTTGGGTGTTGGTTTACACCCCTTCTGTATAGTGTTTTTTCTGTGACGTTTTGAAATTCAAGAAGCATTGGTTTATTGTTAATACGTTTGTGACAACTCAAGGGTGAAATGATCCGAAAGTAAAAATTACAGAAAAGCATGATGTATGGGTAGTCAATATTGTACAATTTGTCACCAATAATTTTTTAATGGACATTACACACTAAATAAATGCTAGATAGAATGATTTATTTAATGTAAAGATTGGACTTAGAAAATATGGAATTTTTTTTTTTTAAATTATATTAAAGGGACAGTCAAGTCAAAATTAAACCTTTCATGACTTGCATAGGGCATGCAATTTTAAGCAACTTTCCAATTTACTTTTATCATCAAATTTGCTTTATTCTCTTGGTATTCTTTGTTGAAAGCTAAACCTAGGTAGGCCCCATATGCTAATTTCTAAGTCCTTGAAGGCTGCCTCTTATCTCTGTGAATTTTGACAGTTTTGCACAGTTAGACACTGCTAGTTCATGTATTGCCATATAGATAACACTGTACTCACTCCTGTGGAGTTATTTATGAGTCAGCACTGATTGGCTAAAATGCTTGTCTGTCAAAAAAAACTGATATAAGGGGGCAGGCTGCAGAGTCTTAGATACAAGGTAATCACAGAGGTAAAAAGCGTATTAATATCACAGTATTGGTTATGCATAACTGGGGCATGGGTAAGAAAATTGATTATCTATCTTTATAAGCAATAAGGGCCAGATTACAATTGGAGCAGTAGTTAATGCTCCCACTCGAGCATTAACTCTGCTAGAAGTAAGCTTTCTTTCATGTAATTAACAAGAGTCCATGAGCTAGTGACGTATGGGATATACATTCCTACCAGGAGGGGCAAAGTTTCCCAAACCTTAAAATGCCTATAAATACAACCCCTCACCACACCCCACAAATCAGTTTTACAAACTTTGCCTCCAAGGAGGTGGTGAAGTAAGTTTGTGCTAGATTCTACGTTGATATGCGCTCCGCAGCAAGTTGGAGCCCGGTTTTCCTCTCAGCGTGCAGTGAATGTCAGAGGGATGTGAGGAGAGTATTGCCTATTGAATGCAGGGATCTCCTTCTACGGGGTCTATTTCATAAGGTTCTCTGTTATCGGTCGTAGAGATTCATCTCTTACCTCCCTTTTCAGATCGACGATATACTCTTATATTTACCATTTCCTCTACTGATTCTCGTTTCAGTACTGGTTTGGCTTTCTACAAACATGTAGATGAGTGTCCTGGGGTAAGTAAGTCTTATTTTCTGTGACACTCTAAGCTATGGTTGGGCACTTTATTTATAAAGTTCTAAATATATGTATTCAAACATTTATTTGCCTTGACTCAGAATGTTCAACTTTCCTTATTTCCAGACAGTCAGTTTCATATTTGGGATTATGCTTTAATTATCATATTTTTCTTACCTCAAAATTTGACTTTTTTCCCTGTGGGCTGTTAGGCTCGCGGGGGCTGAAAATGCTTCATTTTATTGCGTCATTCTTGGCGCGGACATTTTTTGGCGCAAAAATTCATTTCCGTTTCCGGCGTCATACGTGTCGCCGGAAGTTGCGTCATTTTTTGTGACGTTATTTTGCGCCAAAAATGTCGGCGTTCCGGATGTGGCATCATTTTTGGCGCCAAAAGCATTTTAGGCGCCAAATAATGTGGGCGTCTTATTTGGCGCCAAAAAATATGGGCGTCGCTTTTTTCTCACATTATTTCAGTCTCATTTTTCATTTGCTTCTGGTTGCTAGAAGCTTGATGTTTGGCATTTTTTTCCCATTCCTGAAACTGTCTTATAAGGAATTTGATCTATTTTGCTTTATATGTTGTTTTTTCTCTTTACATATTGCAAGATGTCTCACGTTGCATCTGAGCCAGAAGATACTACACGGAAAACCTCTGCCCTGCTGGATCTACCAAAGCTAAGTGTATCTGCTGTAAACTTTTGGTAGCTATTCCTCCAGCTGTTGTTTGTATAAATGTCATGACAACTTGTTAATGCAAGATAATATTTCCTTTAGTGATGTACCATTGACTGTTGCAGTTCCCTCAACATCTAAGGTGCAGAATGTTCCTGATAAAATAAGAGATTTTGTTTTGAATCCATAAAGAAGGCTTTGTCTGTTATTTCTCCCTTCTAGTAAACGTAAAATAGTCTTTTAAATCTTCTCTCTCTACAGATGTAATTTTTAAATGAACACCATCATTCTGATTCTTTGGACTCTTCTGGTTCAGAGGATTCTGTATCAGAGATTGATGCTGATAAATCTTCATATTTATTTAAGATGGAATTTATTCGCTCTCTTACTTTAAAGAAGTACTAATTGCTTTAGAAATAGAGGATTCTAGTCTCTGATACTAATTCTATTCGTTTGGATAAGGTTTTTAAAGCTCCTGCGGTTATTCCAGAAGTCTTTCCTGTTCCTAATGCTATTTCTGCAGTAATTGCTAAGAATGGGATAGATTGGGTATTCATTTACTCCTTCTAAACGTTTTAAGCAATTATATCCTGTTCCGCCTGACAGATTAGAATTTTGGGACAAAATCCCTAAAGTTGATGGGGCTATTTCTACCCTTGCTAAACGTACTACCATTCCTACATCAGATGGTACCTCGTTTAAGGATCCTTTAGATAGAAAAATTGAATCTTTTCTAAGAAAAGCTTATCTATGTTCAGGTAATCTTCTTAGACCTGCTATATCATTGGCTGATGTTGCTGCAGCTTCAACTTTTTGGTTGGAAACTCTAGCGCAACAAGTAACAAATCGTGATTCTCATGATATTATTATTCTTCTCCAGCATGCTAATAATTTCATCTGTGATGCCATTTTTGATATTATTAGAGTTGATGTTTAGATTTATGTCTCTGGCTATCTTAGCCAGAAGAGCTTTATGGCTTAAGACTTGGAATGCTGATATGGCTTCTAAATCAACTCTACTTTCCATTTCTTTCCAGGGAAACAAATTATTTGGTTCTCAGTTGGATTCTATTATTTCAACTGTTACTGGTGGGAAAGGAACTTTTTTACCACAGGATAAAAAGTCTAAAGGTAAAAACAGGGCTAACAATCGTTTTCGTTCCTTTCGTTTCAACAAAGAACAAAAGCCTGATCCTTCGTCCTCAGGAGCAGTTTCAGTTTGGAAACCATCCCCAGTCTGGAATAAATCCAAGCCTGCTAGATAGGCAAAGCCTGCTTCTAAGTTCACATGAAGGTACGGCCCTCATTCCAGTTCAGCTGGTAGGGGGCAGGTTACGTTTTTTCAAAGAAATTTGGATCAGTTCTGTTCACAATCTTTGGATTCAGAACATTGTTTCAGAAGGGTACAGAATTGGTTTCAAGATGAGACCTCCTGCAAAGAGATTTTTTCTTTCCCATGTCCCAGTAAATCCAGTGAAAGCTCAAGCATTTCTGAATTGTGTTTCAGATCTAGAGTTGGCTGGAGTAATTATGCCAGTTCCAGTTCCGGAACAGGGGATGGGGTTTTATTCAAATCTCTTCATTGTACCAAAGAAGGAGAATTCCTTCAGACCAGTTCTGGATCTAAAATTATTGAATCGTTATGTAAGGATACCAACGTTCAAGATGGTAACTGTAAGGACTATATTGCCTTTTGTTCAGCAAGGGAATTATATGTCCACAATAGATTTACAGGATGCATATCTGCATATTCCGATTCATCCAGATCATTATCAGTTTCTGAGATTCTCTTTTCTAGACAAGCATAACCATTTGTGGCTCTACCGTTTGGCCTTGCTACAGCTCCAAGAATTTTCACAAAAGATTCTCGGTGCCCTTCTGTCTGTAATCAGAGAACAGGGTATTGTGGGTATTTCCTTATTTGGACGATATCTTGGTACTTGCTCCGTCTTTACATTTAGCAGAGTCTCATACGAATCGACTTGTGTTGTTTCTTCAAGATCATGGTTGGAGGATCAATTTACCAAAAAGTTCTTTGATTCCTCAAACAAGGGTAACCTTTCTGGGTTTCCAGATAGATTCAGTGTCCCATGACTTTGTCTTTAACAGACAAGAGACGTCTAAAATTGATTACAGCCTGTCGAACCTTCAGTCTCAATCATTCCCTTCGGTAGCCTTATGCATGGAAATTCTAGGTCTTATGACTGCTGCATCGGACGCGATCCCCTTTGCTCGTTTCACATGCGACCTCTTCAGCTCTGTATGCTGAACCAATGGTGCAGGGATTACACGAAGATATATCAATTAATATCTTTAAAACCGATTGTTCGGCACTCTCTGACGTGGTGGACAGATCACCATCGTTTAATTCAGGGGGCTTCTTTTGTTCTTCCGACCTGGACTGTAATTTCAACAGATGCAAGTCTCACAGGTTGGGGAGCTGTGTGGGGATCTCTGACGGCACAAGGAGTTTGGGAATCTCAGGAGGTGAGATTACGATCAATATCTTGGAACTCCGTGCAGTTTTCAGAGCTCTTCAGTTTTGGCCTCTTCTGAAGAGAGAATCGTTCATTTGTTTTCAGACAGACAATGTCACAACTGTGGCATACATCAATCATCAAGGAGGGACTCACAGTCCTCTGGCTATGAAAGAAGTATCTCGAATTTTGGTTTGGGCGGAATCCAGCTCCTGTCTAATCTCTGCGGTTCATATCCCAGGTGTAGACAATTGGGAAGCGGATTATCTCAGTCGCCAAACGTTGCATCCGGGCGAATGGTCTCTTCACCCAGAGGTATTTCTTAGATTGTTCAAATGTGGGGGCTCCCAGAGATAGATCTGATGGCCTCTCATCTAAACAAGAAACTTCCCAGGTATCTGTCCAGATCCCGGGATCCTCAGGCGGAGGCAGTGGATGCATTATCACTTCCTTGGAAGTATCATCCTGCCTATATCTTTCCGCCTCTAGTTCTTCTTCCAAGAGTAATCTCCAAGATTCTGAGGGAATGCTCGTTTGTTCTGCTAATAGCTCCGGCATGGCCTCACAGGTTTTGGTATGCGGATCTTGTCCGGATGGCATCTTGCCAACCATGGACTCTTCCGTTAAGACCAGACCTTCTGTCTCAAGGTCCTTTTTTCCATCCGGATCTGAAATCCTTAAATTTAAAGGTATGGAGATTGAACGCTTGATTCTTGGTCATAGAGGTTTCTCTGACTCCGTGATTAATACTATGTTACAGGCTCGTAAATCTGTATCTCGAGAGATATTATAGAGTCTGGAAGACTTATATTTCTTGGTGTCTTTCTCATCATTTTTCTTGGCATTCTTTTAGAATACCGAGAATTTTACAGTTTCTTCAGGATGGTTTAGATAAGGGTTTGTCCGCGAGTTCTTTGAAAGGACAAATCTCCGCTCTTTCTGTTCTTTTTCACAGAAAGATTGCTATTCTTCCTGATATTCATTGTTTTGTACAAGCTTTGGTTCGTATAAAACCTGTCATTAAGTCAATTTCTCCTCCATGGAGTTTGAATTTGGTTTTGGGAGCTCTTCAAGCTCCTCCGTTTGAACCTATGCATTCATTGGACATTAAATTACTTTCTTGGAAAGTTTTGTTCCTTTTGGCCATCTCTTCTGCTAGAAGAGTTTCTGAATTATCTGCTCTTTCGTGTGAGTCTCCTTTCTGATTTTTTCATCAGGATAAGGCGGTGTTGCGAACTTCTTTTGAATTTTTACCTAAAGTTGTGAATTCCAACAACATTAGTAGAGAAATTGTGGTTCCTTCATTATGTCCTAATCCTAAGAATTCTAAGGAGAAATCATTGCATTCTTTGGATGTTGTTAGAGCTTTGAAATATTATGTTGAAGCTACGAAATCTTTCCGTAAGACTTCTAGTCTATTTGTTATCTTTTCCGGTTCTAGGAAAGGCCAGAAAGCTTCTGCCATTTCTTTGGCATCTTGGTTGAAATCTTTAATTCATCTTGCCTATGTTGAGTCGGGTAAAAATTCCGCCTCAAAGAATTACAGCTCATTCTACTAGGTCAGTTTCTACTTCCTGGGCGTTTAGGAATGAAGCTTCGGTTGACCAGATCTGCAAAGCAGCAACTTGGTCCTCTTTGCATACTTTACTAAATTCTACCATTTTGATGTATTTTCTTCTTCTGAAGCAGTTTTTGGTAGAAAAGTTCTTCAGGCAGCGGTTTCAGTTTGAATCTTCTGCTTATGTTTTTTGTTAAACTTTATTTTGGGTGTGGATTATTTTCAGCAGGAATTGGCTGTCTTTATTTTATCCCTCCCTCTCTAGTGACTCTTGTGTGGAAAGATCCACATCTTGGGTAGTCATTATCCCATACGTCACTAGCTCATGGACTCTTGTTAATTACATGAAAGAAAACATAATTTATGTAAGAACTTACCTGATAAATTCATTTCTTTCATATTAACAAGAGTCCATGAGGCCCACCCTTTTTGTGGTGGTTATGATTTTTTTGTATAAAGCACAATTATTCCAATTCCTTATTTTATATGCTTCGCACTTTTTTTCTTATCACCCCACTTCTTGGCTATTCGTTAAACTGATTTGTGGGTGTGGTGAGGGGTGTATTTATAGGCATTTTAAGGTTTGGGAAACTTTGCCCCTCCTGGTAGGAATGTATATCCCATACGTCACTAGCTCATGGACTCTTGTTAATATGAAAGAAATGAATTTATCAGGTAAGTTCTTACATAAATTATGTTTTTTGCATGCATTGAGTAGCACTTGTATTACAAATTGAAAGTAAAATGTTTTCGTTTGTGTGCTAACCGGACACATGTAAAAAGCCGAACTTAGAATATATAACGTATTCCCCCATAGAAGTCAGTGGAGCAAAAGAAGTGGGAAAAAAACGTAACAACCTACTCGTGCGCAAACCTAATCGCATATTCTCAAGTGCACTAACCCGACATGAAAATATGAATATTTCACACTCCAATGTTCTTCACATAGCAGAATATGTTCTATTTATTCATAAATACACATTTATACATATATCTGATGGTAATTTGGTACAAATTTATATCTATACCTATACAGGAATATCTATTTATAAATACATAGAATATATTCTGCTATGTGCAGAACATTGGAATGTGAAATATTTACAGTAAATACCCTGTTGAACACTTTATGAAATATGAATATTGCATAAACACGCTTTAACATGTTTTTATCTACTTAACTGAAAAGGGCTCCAATGCACTTACATGTGTGTATTTATGTATATATATGTCTGTAAATACATATATACACATATAAATACATCTGTAAACACATATAAACATTTATGTGTATATATATAATATAGATTATACATATTTAGACATGTACAGGTAGCCCTCAGTTTACGCCGGGGTTAGGTTCCAGAAGGAATGGTTGTAAATCGAAACCGTTGTAAATTGAAACCCAGTTTATAATGTAAGTCAATGGGAAGTAAGGGAGATAGGTTCCAGGCCCCTCTCAAAATTGTCATAAGTAACACCTAATACATTATTTTTAAAGCTTTGAAATGAAGACTTTAAATGCTAAACAGCATTATAAACCTAATAAAATAATCACACAACACAGAATATATAATTAAACTAAGTTAAATGAGCAAAAACATTTGCTAAACAGCATTATAAACCTAATAACATAATCACACAACACAGACTTCACTTGCATTTTTCTGCAAACAGTTCTTTCTATGCATTCCAATCTGGACTGATTTATTGACAGGATGATCTTGTTCCTTTGAAATCTGCTCAATAGCTCAGGTCTGGTTAAACTGATTAATTTCAGCTTGCTTGGCTTTGATGCAACACAAGCAGACAGCTCCACCTACTGGCTATTTCTTTCATGTAATTAGCAAGAGTCCATGAGCTAGTGACGTATGGGATATACATTCCTACCAGGAGGGGCAAAGTTTCCCAAACCTCAAAATGCCTACAAATACACCCGCTCACCACACCCACAAATCAGTTTTACAAACTTTGCCTCCTATGGAGGTGGTGAAGTAAGTTTGTGCTAGATTCTACGTTGATATGCGCTCCGCAGCAGGTTGGAGCCCGGTTTTCCTCTCAGCGTGCAGTGAATGTCAGAGGGATGTGAGGAGAGTATTGCCTATTTGAATTCAATGATCTCCTTCTACGGGGTCTATTTCATAGGTTCTCTGTTATCGGTCGTAGAGATTCATCTCTTACCTCCCTTTTCAGATCGACGATATACTCTTATATATACCATTACCTCTGCTGATTTTCGTTTCAGTACTCGTTTGGCTTTCTACAATTGAACCATTGTAAAATGAGGGACACCTGTATATGTATGTATCTCTATGTTAAAGTCTTTTGCAGCCTTTTTTTCTAACACCTGAGACTTCATATCTTTTAGCCCTTATAACTTTTTTGTGCAATTTTTTTTAATCATTTTTAATAGATAGTGTTATTATGAGTGTAACTGTACTTTGCAATGTATTTTTGATGTATTTTGTGACACTTTTTTTTTATTTCGCAAAACAGTTAACCAGAGCTCTGAGGATACATTAATCATTCTAGCATAAATCACGATTGCGCTCAAGTGATCGCGGGCCCGATCCGATATGCAGCGTCGCCCGCAAAAGCCGGCGACGCCGAATTTTGCGCGGGTTTGGTATCCTATATACGGCGTAACCTAGAAGCTACGCTCGTATATTTCTGCCTTCGCCCGTAGTTTTTTTGGGCCATAGACAGGTATACCAAACCAGCGCAGTTTGGTATCCAATATACAGCGTAAGGACTTACGTGGAGAAAATGGAGAAATCTTACTCCATTTTCACCTCGCCACAAAATGTAGCCGTAGTAAGCCTTACGCTGTGTATTGGAGCCCCGTAACTCCCTAAAATACCTGCCAAATAAAACCTAACACCTAACGCATGCGCAATGTCTATCTACCCCTAATCTAATCCCCCTACACCGCCGCCAGCTATATTAAAATTATTAACCCCTAATTTAATCCCCCTAGACTGCCGCCAGCTATATTAAATACATTAACCCCTAATCTAATCCCCCTAAAGTAATCCTCTCTATTACCAGCCCTTAAAAGGGCCTTTTGCGTGACATTGCCCCAAAGTAACAGCTCTATTGCCAGCCCTTAAAAGGGCTTTTTGCGGGGCATTTCCCCAAAGTAATCAGATCTTTTGCATCTAATCTAAATCCCCCTACACCGCCGCCACCTATAATAAATGTATTACCCTTAATCTAATCCTCCTACACCGCCACCACCTATATTAAATAGATTAACCCCTAATATAATCCCCCTACACCGCCGCCAGCTATATTAACTATATTAACCCTAATTATATTAGGGTTAATATCATTATTATATTATATATATATTAACTATATTAACCCTAATTATATTAGGGTTAATATAGTTAATATCGTTATTATATTATATATATATTAAGTATAATAACCCTATCTAACTCTTACACCCCTAACTAAATTCTTATTAAAATAAATCTAATTAATATTAATATTATTAATTAAAATATTCCTATTTAAATCTAAATACTTACCTATAAAATAAACCCTAAGATAGCTAAAATGTAATTAATAATTACATTGTAGCTATTTTAGGGTTTATATTTATTTTACAGGTAACTTGGTATTTATTTTAACTAGGTACAATAGCTATTAAATAGTTAATAACTATTTAATAGCTACCTTGTTAAAATAATTACCAATTTACCTGTAAAATAAATCCTAACCTAAGTTACAAATACACCTACACTATCAATAAATTAAATTAACTACAGATATCTAAACTAAAATACAATTAAATAAACTAAACTAAATTACAATAAAAACAAACACTAAATTACAAAAAATAAAAAAAGATTACAAGAATTTTAAGCTAATTACACCTATTCTAAGCCCCCTAATAAAATAACAAAGCCCCCCAAAATAAAAAAATGTCCCTACCCTAGGGTAGGGAAAGAAGAAGTCTTCCATCCGGCAATGTCTTCATCAAGTGGCAAAGAAGAGGTCCTCCATCAGGGCGAAGTTTTCTTCCAAGCGGCATCTTCAATCTTCTTTCTTCAGCCCTCCGACGCGGAACATCCATCTGGCCCGACGACTGAACGACGAATGAAGTTTCCTTTAAATTACGTCATCCAAGATGGCGTCCCTCGAATTCCGATTAGCTGATAGGATTGGATGAAGAGTTGGGCCCGGCTGGGTGAAGATGACTTAAGGTAGGGAGATCTTCTGGGGCTTAGTGTTAGGTTTATTTAAGGGGGGTTTGGGTTAGAGTAGGGGTATGTGGGTGGTGGGTTGTAATGTTGGGGGGTAGTATTGTGTTTTTTTTACAGGCAAAAGAGCTGATTTCTTTGGGGCATGCCCTGCATAAAGCACTTTTAAGGGCTGGTAATAGAGCTGTTAACTTTTGTAATTTAGTTTAGGGTAGGGAAATTTTTTTATTTTGGGGGGCTTTGTTATTTTATTAGGGGGCTTAGAATAGGTGTAATTAGCTTAAAGTTCTTGTAATCTTTTTTTATTTTTTGTAATTTAGTGTTTGTTTTTTTGTAATTTAGTTTAGTTTATTTAATTGTATTTTAGTTTAGATATTTGTAGTTTATTTAATTTATTGATAGTGTAGGTGTATTTGTAACTTAGGTTAGGCTTTATTTTACAGGTAAATTGGTAATTATTTTAACAAGGTAGCTATTAAATAGTTATTAACTATTTAATAGCTATTGTACCTAGTTAAAATAAATACCAAGTTACCTGTAAAATAAATATAAACCCTAAAATAGCTACAATGTAATTATTAATTACATTGTAGCTATCTTAGGGTTTATTTTATAGGTAAGTATTTAGATTTAAATAGGAATATTTTAATTATTAATATTAATTATATTTATTTTAATAAGAATTATGTTAGGGGTGTTAGAGTTAGATAGGGTTATTATACTTAATATATATATATATAATATAATAACGATATTAACTATATTAACCCTAATAGAATTAGGGTTAATATAGTTAATATAGATGGCGGCGGTGTAGGGGAGTCAGATTAGGGGTTAATCTCATTAATATAGGTGGCGGCGGTGTAGGGGGATTAGATTAGGGGTTAATACATTTATTATAGGTGGCGGCGGTGTAGGGGGATTTAGATTATAGGCAAAAGAGCTGTTTACTTTGTGACAATGCCCCGCCAAAAGCCCTTTTAAGGGCTGGTAAAAGAGCTGATTACTTTGGGGCAAAGCCCTGCAAAAAGCCCTTTTAAGGGCTGGCAATAGAGCTGTTTACTTTGGGGTAATGTCACGCAAAAAGCCCTTTTCAGGGCTATGTGTAGGGTTAGACTTAGGTTTAGTGGTAGGGATAGTTTAGTATTTTAGGGGTTAATTAATTTAATATAGGTGGCGGCGGTATAGGGGGATTAGATTAGGGGTTAATAATTTAATATAGCTGGCGGCGGTATAGGGGGATTAGATTAGGGGTTAATAATTTAATATAGCTGGCGGCGGTGTAGGGGGATTAGATTAGGGGTTAATAATTTAATATAGCTGGCGATGGTATAGGGGGATTAGATTAGGGGTTAATAATTTAATATAGCTGGCGGCGGTATAGGGGGATTAGATTAGGGGTTAATAATTTAATATAGCTGGCGGCGGTATAGGGGAATTAGATTAGGGGTTAATAATTTAATATAGCTGGCGGCGGGGTAGGAGCTCACATTAGGGGTAGGTAATTTAGCTGGCGGCAGGGTAGGAGCTCACATTAGGGGGTAGTTAATGTAACTGGCGGTGGTATAGGGGCTCACATTAGAGGGTAGTTAATGTAGGTGGCGGCGGGGTCCGGGAGCGGCGGTTTAGGGGTTAATACATTTTTTATTATTAGGAAAGTGAGGGGGGATAGCGGATAGAGGGTTAGACGTGTCGGGCTATGTTTGGGAGGCGTGTTAGACAGTACAGGAGATTTTATAACTTTAGTCAGGTTTTGTAGGCGCCGGCAGTTTCTAAAGTGCCGTAAGTCACTGGCGACTCCAGAAATTTGTACTTACGCAGATTTCTGGACATCGCTGGTTTATCAGACTTACGGCACTTTAGCATCTCACGGCGCCGTATATGGGATAGCTCGAGTTGCGAGCTGAAACTACGGGCGGCGGGGGTTCCCTCGCTTGCGCCGCAAACTATGATCTATATCGGATTGCGCCCCGTGTTTACTTTCAACAATATGAGTGGTAAACCCAACGTGCGCAAACACCCGCAATAAATCCCTTTTTGCTTGTGCGTAACTGTTAGTGCTCCACTCGTAATCTGGCCGTAAATATTTTCAAGTTGACTGTCCCTTTAATTGTTTAAATAATGTGCCATGTTATAACCTAGATGTCTAATTATGTGTTCTGAGGCTATTTAGGGTCACCTGTAAATGAGTCTCTAGAATTTGCAACCAATGATTGTTCAGAATATAGCTAGAGTTAAAGGGGCATGAAACCCCAAAATTTTCTTTCATAATTCAGATAGAGCAGTGATTTTTAACCTTTTTTTTCCCCGTGGCACACTTTTTTACATTAAAAAATCCTGTGGCACACCACCATCCCAAAATTTAAAAAAAAAATCACACATTGTAGCCTAATACAGCATATATATATACACATACACACAAACACACACATACTGTATGTATTGTGCTGTTATGCCATGCCTCCTACAAACTACCCCTGCACTGGGAGTAAAAAACAAGCAAAGTTTAAAAAATATGTCACACTGTTGTCAGTCTGCCGTGGCACACCTGAGGATCTCTCACGGCACACTAGTGTGCCACGGCACACTGGTTGAAAAACACTGAGATAGAGAATACAATTTTAAACAACTTTCCAATTTACTTCTATTATTTAATTTGCTTCATTCTCTTAATATCTTTTGCTGAAAGGTTTATCTAGGTAAGCTCCTGAGCAGCAAAAGACCCAGGTACTAGCTGCTGATTGGTGGCTGCAGGTATATAACAATTGTCATTGGCTCACCCATGTGTTCAATTAGAAACCAGTAGTGCATTGCTGCTCCTTCAACAAATGCTACCAAGAGAAGGAAACAAATTAGATAATAGAAGTAAATTAGAAAGTTGTTTAAAATTGTATTCTCTATCTGAATCATGAAAGAAAATTGTTAGGTTTCATGTCCCTTTAAGTCTGGAGTGTGCTCTTCCATTAATAACAGTAACTGGAAAGCCAATAATTTTCAGAATGTAATTACAGGAAAAGGGGACAAAATAAGTATTAAAAGTATATTGCAAGTCTGTTTTTTACTAAACATAGCTAAACATTTTATATTAGAATCTTAAAGCATTTAATGTCCATTTGAGACAGAGCATTCATAAAGTTCCCAGATGGCCTGAATTTTGTGGGACTGTCAGGAATTGTGAGTTCTGACTTTCATCCCTCCCCCTAGTTATTCATATACTATAAATGTCTCCATTTAGCTAAATTAACCTAGGGACATTTAAACCCTGTCCAGAAAATCAGGTCTGACTTTCTGAATACATTTGGCATCCTGCTTGCTGCAATTGATTTTTGAATGGCCAACTCTCCCCACCACTTAAAGGGACATAATACTCATATGCTAAATCACTTGAAACTGATGCAGTATAACTGTAAAAAGCTGACAGAAAAATATCACCTGAGCATCTCTATGTAAAAAAGGAAGATATTTTACCTCACAATTTCCTCAACTCAGCAGAGTAAGTTCTGTGTAAAAAGTTATACTCAGCTGCAGCCCAGCTGCAGGTAAAAAAATGAAGAAATGAACAGCAGCCAATCAGCATTAACAGTGCTGAGGTCATGAACTCTTTTACTGTGATCTCATGAGATTTCACTTAACTCTCATGACATTTCATTGTAAACTTCCTTAAGCTGAATAGCGAAATAACATGAGTGCACAAGGCTCACTCCCTTAGCTGTCCCGGGACAGACATACTGATTTGCTGCTTAGAAGTCCTTTACAATGGGATGTGGCTACTGAGGAACTTTTGAGGTAAAATATCTTTCTTTTTTACAAAGAGATGTTCAGGTGATATTTTTTGGCTTTTTACAGCTATACTGCATCACTTTCAAGTGTTTAAACATTTGGGTATTATACCCCTTTAAATTATTTGGAGGAGCCAATCCAGCCTTGTTACTGGAGTAAACACAGTTAGCCACTGTCATTTTGTTAGTAAAGCTTGCATTGTATTCCAGTTCCTTATCTCACCACATCTGTATTTAAAGGACCCCTCAATGCAGTAGAATTACCAAATTAACAAGTATATAATGAAAAGACAATGCAATGACACTTACTCTGAATTTCAAATAAGCAGTAGATTTTTTTTCTGACAAATATTTTTTTTTCTCCTATTTTCCGCCCCCCCCTGTATCATGTGACAGACATCAGCCAATCAGCGACTAGTATATGTATACCCTATGAGCTTGTGCACTTGCCCAGTAGGATCTTGTTCCCCGGAAAGTGTAATTATAAAGACTGTGCAAAATTTGATAATGAAAGTAAATTGGAAAGTGTCTTAAAACTGCTCTATCTGAATCATAAAAGTTTATTTTGACCTGAGTGTCCCTTTAAGGTAGCTGCACCATTAAAAGTTTGAAACAAGTTATAATAGTAGTGGAATTTACATTTGTTGGGATTTTCCATTTAAACATTAGTGGTCTTTAGGAATTGCTCACTACTTTGTTAACGATAATTCTTTCCCTTTTAGCTAACAATGGTACTTGATTGTTTCCCACCGTATATGCTGTACACAAAGCATTTATTCTGGAATCTAGTAGTCGGTGATACCAATAACATTTATTTAAAGTTCTCTGTTGCCAATCCATTTGGTTCTATTTCTGCTTTTCCAATCCATTTCGGTGTGCTTGTCATCTTTATAGTGTGATTAGTCTTATACCAGATGTCTTCTTTTTACTACTGATTCTACATAAGTCAGTGATGTCCGTCTGGAGCCCTAGAGGGGGCTACAAACATGACAAACTGTAAGGATCTCTTTGCCTGGCTAAATTGACTAAAGTGACTGACTAGGAAAGGAGAATACTCGGGTATATTAATGGCTATTGAGTTCACCATCTCTGTTCAAAGTTCTTTTTTCAACCAAATCTATTTTTTTTATAAAAATTAGGTTATATCCTTTCACAAGTCTATACATTGCTTATAAATCCCTGTGCTTCGATGAAAGTATGAATTGTATTTAGTCTGCGGGAAAACTATATTATGGACCGAATACAGAAACATGATCTCTCTGTCTTTAAAACTAAAAACATTTATATACATACATTACTAAATACATTTATATTGTTATGTGTCTAAATAATAATATAGGACTGGAAATTTCCATAAATCTAAAAAGAATAAGAAATTACAGAATACAAGAATTGTATTGACTAGTGACTTTATATATACTATGTATATTGTGTATGTAAATATATATATACATATAAATAAATATATTTATATTGTGTGTGTGTATGTGTATATATATATATATATATATATATATATACACAGTATATATAAACATATAAATAAGAAGATTTATATCTGTATATATAGACACATACATTAATTTATTTGTAAATATATAAATAAAGCATCTACCTTACCATCTGTACATTTATATTAAATACACACATCTTTTTAATAGCTATGTAAATAATTTGAAACTGATTCCAGCTATTTCTAGAATGAAATAGTACATGCCATCTGCTCTCAGTATATAGACAGAACATTCTATAATTGCCTGTGATACGTAATATATAGTTATGGGTTAGAGATGTCTCTGCTTTTTTTGCTTCCCCAGGCTGTGCTTCTGTAAATGAGCTGCAAATTATAAATGGAACATTTTTTCTTTCAAATTATCCTTCATTCAAATTAAATTGTTACAGAAAAAAAAAAAAGTCAGTGAGCTGAATCCTGGGTAATAAATTGATTTGTTATCTGGAGTAAAGAATCATGGATAACATTACACTGTATAATAATGCCAAATGTCTATATACTGATTACAAAATTGTACTACGCAGGATTATAATCCCATCATCTATACACTCATAGTGAGCACATTGTACTGTGTAATAAAAATGAATATATTTTGACTGGTGTAGATTAGATTGATAGACAGATAGATAGATTCAATAGATAGAATAGATTAGATAGATAGATAGTAGGGATGGGCAAATGTTTCTAAAAGTTCTAAATTTAAAACAAATTTTGATACATTCGTTAGTTCGAAAACGAATTTCAAATGTTTATATAACATTTTATTTTCGAATTTTCGTTTTCAAATTTTTTAATAAAATTCAAAAATATTTGTTCAAATAATAGAATGTTTAGCTATGTATTCATTCAATTTTGAAATGTAATATTCGAATTTGAATGTGACATTCGAATTTGAATGTGACATTCGAATGTAAGATTCAAATTCAAAATAGTATTTCTAGTCTACAACTGTTTAATAAATATAATATTCAAATGCTATGTTTTTTAAATGTGATATTCGAATGTGACATTCAAAATCGAAATAGTATTTCTAGTCTACAACTGTGTTTAATAAATGTAATATTCGAATGCTACATTTGAATTCGAATGTAATATTCAAATTCGAAATAGTATTTCTAGTCTACAACTGTTTAATAAATATAATATTCAAATGCTATGTTTTTTAAATGTGATATTCGAATGTGACATTCAAAATCGAAATAGTATTTCTAGTCTACAACTGTGTTTAATAAATGTAATATTCGAATGCTACATTTGAATTCGAATGTAAGATTCAAATTCGAAATAGTATTTCTAGTCTACAACTGTTTAATAAATGTAATAATCGAATTCAAATGCTACATTCGAATTTGAATGTCACATTTGAATTCGAAATAGTATTTCAAGTCTAATACTGTGTTTTTTTAAATGTAATATTCGATTTTGAATGTGACATTCGAATTTGAATGTAACATTTGAATTCAAAATAGTATTTCTAGTCTACAACTGTGTTTTATAAATGTAATATTCAAATTCAAATGTCACATTTATATTAGAATGTCACATTTGAATTAAAAAATGTGACATTCGAATCGAAAGTGACATTCAAAAACTGTAAATAACATTCGATAATAGAATTTTTAAGAATATTCGTTCTTATCAACATTTTATTATGTAAATCAAATTTCTACAATAACATTCGTTCTATATAAACACATTCGCCCATCCCTAATAGATCGATAGTTAGCATAGATAGACAGATAGCATAGATGGACAGATAGCTAGCATAGATAAACAGATAGCATAGGTAGATAGACAGACAGATAGCATAGATAGATAGATATGGGTAGGCATGCACATGCTGTTTTTTTCACTGTATAATGACGAGTATCTATAATAGGGGATCAACTACTATAGCACTTATCCAATGGGTGGTAATCAGAGTGATTTTTAATAGCTCTCTGAGTGCTGCATGAAGTGTTAATATCATTTTGAGTATCTATACTATTATTATTATTTATTATTATTTTTTATTTATAAAGCGCCAACAGATTCCGCAGCTCTGTCCATGGGTACAAAGATAAAAGTACAGTACAATACAATATAAAAGACACCAGACAAAGTTTAACAGACAAATACAGGGGGAATTGATAAATACTAACAATAAATACACCATGGGCTAAATGTATTAAAGTGATGGTAAATGTTAGCATTTTTGAAATGCTAGGCTATATCTATGCAATAAATAAAATGGACCTTAATTCATAATGTTTAAGTGATTATACGATAAAACGTACATGTATTTTGTTGATCGTTATTCTAAAATAACCCCCTCTGGCCACCTACGGCAGAACAATTTTTTTTCATTAGGTAACATTTCCACCTCTTATCCAATAACGTATAATCACTTAAACATCATGAATTAAGGTCCATTTTATTTATTGCATAGATAAAAATGGTAATGTTTACCATCCATTTTAAGCTACATTTGCAGCTTTTTCAGCTATGTGGAGCAGGTTCGCATAAGCGAGCCTGCTACAACATATCTAAGAAGCAGAAACTGATTATTTTGCCTCTTCAATCCCCCCAACACATTCGGACATTACGGAATAATTCTTATTGTGCAGACTCCTAGACATCTAAAAAGCTAAAAAAAAATAACTCCCCAGTGTTAAAAATGGAATACAAAAACACACAGGAGTAGCGCTAAAAAAACAGTCAAGGTCTTCAAATCAATAATAATTTTAATAAAATATATATAAAATACACAGTATACACAATAAATATGAAAGAATATATATACATAAACCCAGCGCTGGTATTCTTATTGGAATCACTAGTGGATCAATCACACATTTAAAGGGACATAATACTCATATGCTAAATCACTTGAAACTGATGCAGTATAACTGTAAAAAGCTATGTAAAAAAGGAAGATATTTTACCTCACAATTTCCTCAGCTCAGCAGAGTAAGTTCTGTGTAAAAAGTTATATTCAGCTGCTCCCAGCTGCAGGTAAAAAATTTAAAAAAAAATGAAGAAATGAACAGCAGCCAATCAGCATCAGCAGTGCTGAGGTCATGAACTCTTACTGTGATCTCATGAGATTTGACTTAACTCTCATGAGATTTTATAGTAAGCTTCCTTTACCTGATTGGTGAAATAATATGAGAGTGCACGATGCCAGTCCCTTCAGATGTCCCAGGACAAACACACTAAAATGCTGCTTAGAAATCCTTTACAATGGGAGGTGGCTAATGAGGAACTTTTGAGGTAAAATATCTTTCTTTTTTACATAGAGATGTTCAGGTGATATTTTCTAATCTGCTTTTTACAGCTATGCTGCATCACTTTCAAGTGTTTAAACATTTGGGTATTATGGCCCTTTAAGTACAAATCTAGCATTGGATCAAAATATATAGCACACATATCTTAGAGAAAGATAATAAAATACTGGGTGTATTAAAACATTCAAGATTCATACAATATAAAAAATAAGGCACACAGTGTTAAAATCCTATGCTCCGCCAAACTTATTTAAAACTTCATAGTTTGTGACAATATAAATACATAGATAAAGTAGGTGCTCCGAAAGTTTGTTCCCCAGTGTGTAATTGGACATTTGTCACTGTAAGAGGTGTGGTAACAGTTTAATACCTTCTAGTGAGCAGTTCCACAGTCTGTCCATTGCTCAGTGGTTATTCTTTAATTTCCTCTGATCTCTCCTTGTGAGTGAATTGGCTGTTTTACTGTGCTTCCTTACTTGGTCCGGATACTGCACTTCAAAACCTCCACATTCCTTCACAATGCTGATCAGTTAAACGATCTTCTGTGTGTAAGGTATACCACAAATCAACTGAAATTCACAGGTACCAATCAGGGTACACCTCTACGCGTTTCAGCTCCACCTGAACCTTTATCAAGAGAACCCTCTTGTGCAATGTTAAATAAAATACAAACCACAAAATAGTTAAAATAAAATTAGCTGCCTGTGCTGTGGATATATCTCTATATCATTATCTATTATCTATCTAGTATTTATTTATATTTATATATATTATTAAAGGGATAGTCAAGTCCAAAACAAATTTCATGATTCAGATAGGGCATGTAATTTTAAACAACTTTCCAATTTACTTTTATCACCAATTTTGCTTTGTTCTCTTGGCATTCTTAGTTAAAAGCTAAACCTAGGAGGTTCATATGCTAATTTCTTAGACCTTAAAGGCCACCTCTAATCTAAATGCATTTTGATAGTTTTTCACCACTAGAGGGCATTAGTTCATGTGTTTCATATAGATAACATTGAGCTCATGCACGTGAATTTACCATGGAGACAGCTCTGATTGGCTAAACTGCAAGTCTGTCTAAAGAACTGAAATAAGGGGGCAGTCTGCTGAGGCTTAGATACAAGGTAATTACAGAGGTAAAACGTGTATAATTATAACTGTGTTGGTTATGCAAAACTGGGGAATTGGCAATTAAAGGATTATCTATCATTTTAAACAACAAAATTTCTGGTGCTGACTGTCCCTTTAATATATTATTAACAATATATATTATTTACAATTCGAACATCCTACAAGCAACTGAACATATATAATTAAAATATATTTTAAAATTGACCCAGACAGGGAATGTAATCTGTTATGCGTCACAGAAGGTACTACAAAAAAAAAAAGGCACTTTAAAGTTTTGTACACTACTCACTTTATTGCTCACAACTTTGAGCGCATGTCCCACCGCCACAACACCGCTTGACCACTGCCATACCACTCCCAGATGAAGAAGGCCTGTTGCTCCCACACACTCTGCAATCTCTGCAATAATGGTGGTTTTGCAGGTATTCTCAGGTCTCCCCCACTGGTCCGCCTCTCATCCCCCCTCTCCGCCTCTGTTTTCACGACGAACAGAGTTTTTATTTTTTTTAAATTGGGTATAGTACTCTCACGGTTTTTAAATCGCAGTGATTAATTGCGGTTTTAAATCACATATGTGATTAATCGTGCAGCCCTAATATATATATATATATATATATATATACATACATTCATATATACATACATATGTATATGTGTGTATATATATATATATACTGTATATATACACACACACACACACACACACACACATATATATATATATATATATATATATATATATATATATATATATATATATATACACACACACACATTAGAATGTCTCTTTGAAAACACCACCTGTATCATGCTTGAGGTGCTAATGAGTAATGCAAATATGAATAACTAGTTAAGAGACTTAAAAGGTCAGTATCACTTAGTAATTTCACTGTATCTAAATATGTAAATATATTTGCTAATAAAAATGTGAAAACTTGAACTTTAAATTGTTGAATAAAAATCAAACTCTTGAAATGTCTATCATAATCATGCATATGAAAGAACACTTATTAAGCATGTTAAAATTTGGTATGCATAAAAAGGTCAGGTTAAAGCATTTTATTTTGATTTTAAAACTAACAGAAAGTCAATATGTGTTCAATACTGGTCCAATGGCTGATGAATGAAACTCCCACAGCGTTATTGGTGGACAATAACACGCCCACAAGCATAAAACCAAATGGTTTTTTTTCCTCAGTACAGGAATATCCGTTATGCAAAAAAAAAAATATATATTACATTTTTATCATGTCCTCTTTTAGACGCACTAAAGGAAAACAATACTTTAATGCCATTTAATTCCTACATTCAAAAGGATATTTTTTCAACAAAAAACAACCTCTAGTTTTTAATTTTATTTCACTTTTAAGATATACAAATAAATCACACACAAAAAAACCAATAGAAAATAAAAAACAATCCATAGAAATACCAAAAAAGCATTAACTAACTACCTCTATAATTTATGAAACTCAGTTTAGTAATTTAAGCTATTGAATATGTCATGCCTGTTGTTTTTAAACCACATGAAGGAGTCAGTAGATTAGATATAGTTTTTTTATCGTAAGATTTAGGAAAAAATAATCATAATCCATAACATGAGGGTGCAAGCTCCTATCTACCCTATATTAGATTTACTTATCACTGTATTGATTTTGCTGTAACATTAAATACAATGTAGTTAACTCAATGTGAAATAGGTCGTGTCAGTCTGTCAGAATTCCTCATATACACATTGACCTGTGTTTTTTTTTTTTTCCAAAACGTAGTATACCAGACTTTTGTTTTTTATTTCAATTATAGGTAGTGATATGATGGTTTTCAATCATTTTATCAGCTTGGAATTTAATTTAGTAGGAGTGTCTATTATTTACTTGATCAGTAAAGTTCCAGCAAAGTGTATTACATTAATTTCTTTAGGAGAAATCTTTTTTTATTTTATCAGTTTGGTATTTGTATGTTAATATAATATGGGAAAATTATCTGCCTACAGATCTCACCTGCAAACTCAGCTATGTAAAGAGTATTCATATTCATATTTGTAAAGTGCTTTGAGTCTCACAGGGAGAAAAGCGCTATATAAATCGCAAATTATTATTATTATTATTATATTGAGATTTTTAAAAGACAGACCATATTTTTGCAGATTAAAGGGACATTGTAGTGTAAATTGTTCTAACATTTAATGCATTTCCAATGACATATTTCACCTGCAGGAGTGTATTACGTTTTTGAAAATATTTTATTTACCTTTATTTTGTCATTTGAAATTGCTGTTTTTGCCTGCTGAAACTGCTACATAAACTAAAAATCTGAAAACTGCTGTATTCTCTACAGAAAAGTTAGGTAAAAAGAGTCATCAGCAGAAATCAAACTCCAAGTAGGTGTGGGAGAGAAACATTCTAACCCATTTGAAAGGGTGTTTCTGTAGCTGCTTCAAATACAATAAACTTTCTTTCGTAAAATGATGACGGTTCACAGTCCTCCATAACATATGAGATATATTTCCTGTCTCTAGGAGGAGGTCAAGAACCCATATCAGAGCTTTAAAACCCTCCCACCTCCCATCTCTCTCTTAGTTTTGTTCTTGGCCTTGTAGGAGATGGTTGAGAATAGAGGTGTTAACAGCTACTTGCTTATGGATTACCAATTAGGAGCTCAGATCTATGTGAGACCCAGAGTCCCTGGGGAGTATCCTTTACAAAGAAGACAGAAAAGATTTTTCACAGCAGCTGAATGATACAGGGACATAGGGAAATACTGTGCGCATAACAGGGTATTCCTAACAGAACTTCAGCCATAACTACCCTCAGGCATTGCGGGGACTCTGACACAGGTACAACATAGCCAGGGGACTTAGCTTGCTCTCCTCAAGACACACTTTTTTTTCTTTTTTTCAGGTCCCTTCCTACCCTTTTCTTATTAGGGATATCTCTTTTATACCTGATATATGTGTAATTTATATCTATGCACATAGGTTCTATCATGCTGTGATACTGAACATTGATCATGACTATTGTCATTAACAGTGGAGATCCTTTAGAGAAAAGATCTATTGATATCTCTTTTATACCTATTGTATGAGTCATTTCTATGTATGCACATACGTTTATCATGCAGATACTGAACATTGATCATGATTATTTGCATTAACAGTGAATTTACGGCTAGATTTAGAGTTTTGCGGCCAAAGGGGTGCGTTAGCTACGCGTGTTTCCCCCCCCCCCCCGCACCTTTTAAATAACACTGGTATTTAGAGTTCTCTGAAGGGCTGTGTTAGGCTCCAAAAAGGGAGCGTAGAGCATAATCTACCGCCATTTCAACTCTCAATATCAGCGTTGCTTACGGTAGCGGCCAGCTTGAAAAACGTGCTCGTGCACAATATCCCCATAGGAAACAATGGGGCAGTTTGAGCTGCAAAAAAACCTAACACCTGCAAAAAAGCAGTGTTAAGCTCCTAACGCAGCCCCATTGTTTCCTATGGGTAAACACTTCCTAAGTCTGCACCTAACAACCTAACATGAACCCCGAGTCTAAACACCCCTAACCTTACACTTATTAACCCCTAATCTGCCGTCCCCGCTATCGCTGACACCTGCATTTTATTATTAACCCCTAATCTGCTGACCGGACACCGCCGCCACCTACATTATCCCTATGAAACCCTAATCTGCTGTCCCTAACATCGCCGACACCTATATTATATTTATTAACCCCTAATCTGCCCCCCCAACGTCGCCGCAACCTAACTACAAGTATTAACCCCTAATCTGCCGACCGGACCTCGCCGCCACTATAATAAATGTATTAACCCCTAAACCGCCGCACTCCCGCCTCGCAAACACTAGAATAAATTTTATTAACCCCTAATCTGCCCTCCCTAACAACGCCGACACCTAACTTCAAGTAATAACCCCTAATCTGCCGACCGGACCTTGCCGCTACTCTAATAAATGTATTAACCCCTAAAGCTAACCCTAACCCTAACACCCCCCTAAATTAAATATAATTTTAATCTAACGAAATAAATTAACTCTTATTAAATAAATTAATCCTATTTAAAGCTAAATACTTACCTGTAAAATAAACCCTAATATAGCTACAATATAACAAATAATTATATTGTAGCTATTTTAGGATTTATATTTATTTTACAGACAACTTTGTATTTATTTTAACTAGGTACAATAGCTATTAAATAGTTATTAACTATTTAATAGCTACCTAGTTAAAATAATTACAAAATTACCTGTAAAATAAATCCTAACCTAAGTTACAATTAAACCTAACACTACACTATCAATAAATAAATTAAATAAATTAACTACAATTACCTACAATTAAATCAACTAAACTAAATTACAAAAAAAAACAAAAACACTAAATTACAAAAAAAAAAGATTACAAGAATTTTAAACTAATTACACCTACTCTAAGCCCCCTAAAAAAATAACAAAGCCCCCGAAAAAAAAAAAATGCCCTACCCTATTCTAAAATAAAAAGTTAACAGCTCTATTACCTTACCAGCCCTTAAAAGGGATTTTTGCGGGGCATGCCCCAAAGAAATCAGCTCTTTTACCTGTAAAAAAACATACAATACCCCCCCAACATTATAACCCACCACCCACATACCCCTACTCTAACCCAAACCCCCCTTAAAAAACCTAACACTAAGCCCCTGAAGATCTCCCTACCTTGTATTCACCCAGCCGGGTATCACCGATCCGTCCAAAAGAGGGTCCGAAGTCTTCATCCTATCCGGCCAGAAGAGGTCCTCTAGAGGGTCCGAAGTTTTCATCCTATCCGGCCAGAAGAGGTCCTCCAGAGGGTCGGAAGTCTTCATCCAGGCGGCATCTTCTATCTTCTTCCATCCTGAGTGGAGTGGGTCCATCTTGAAGCAGCCGACGCAGAGCCATCCTTCCTCCGACGGACTAACGATGAATGAAGGTTCCTTTAAATGACGTCATCCAAGATGGCGTCCCTCAAATCGGAATTAAGGTAGGAAAAATCTGATTGGCTGATTGAATCAGCCAATCATATTCAAGTTCAATCCAATTGGCTGATTAGATCAGCCAATCAGATTGAGCTTGCATTCTATTGGCTGTTCCGATCAGCCAATAGAATGCGATCTCAATCTGATTGGCTGATTGGATCAGCCAATCCTATTGAACTTGAATCTGATTGGCTGATTCAATCAGCCAATCAGATTTTTCCTACCTTAATTCCGATTGGTTGATAGAATCCTATCAGCCAATCGGAATTCGAGGGACGCCATCTTGGAACCTTCATTCGTCGTTAGTCCGTCGGTCAGGAAGGATGGCTCCGCGTCGGCCGCTTCAAGATGGACCCGCTCCGCTCCGGATGGAAGAAGATAGAAGATGCCGCCTGGATGAAGACTTCCGACCCTCTGAAGGACCTCTTCTGGCCGGATAGGATGAAGACTTTGGACCCTCTTCTGGACGGATCAGTGATACCCGGCTGGGTGAATACAAGGTAGGGAGATCTTCAGGGGCTTAGTGTTAGGTTTTTTTAAGGGGGGTTTGGGTTAGAGTAGGGGTATGTGGGTGGTGGGTTGTAATGTTGGGGGGGGTATTGTATGTTTTTTTTTACAGGCAAAGAGCTGATTTCTTTGGGGCATGCCCCGCAAAAAGCCCTTTTAAGGGCTGGTAAGGTAATAGAGCTGTTAACTTTTTATTTTAGAATAGGGTAGGGCATTTTTTTATTTTCGGGGGCTTTGTTATTTTTTTAGGGGGCTTAGAGTAGGTGTAATTAGTTTAAAATTCTTGTAATCTTTTTTTTTTTTGTAATTTAGTGTTTGTTTTTGTAATTTAGTTTAGTTGATTTAATTGTAGGTAATTGTAGTTAATTTATTTAATTTATTTATTGATAGTGTAGTGTTGGGTTTAATTGTAACTTAGGTTAGGATTTATTTTACAGGTAATTTTGTAATTATTTTAACTTGGTAGCTATTAAATAGTTAATTAATATTTAATAGCTATTGTACCTAGTTAAAATAAATACAAAGTTGCCTGTACAATAAATATAAATCCTAAAATAGCTACAATATAATTATTCGTTATATTGTAGCTATATTAGGGTTTATTTTACAGGTAAGTATTTAGCTTTAAATATGATTAATTTATTTAATAAGAGTTAATTTATTTTGTTAGATTAAAATTATATTTAAGTTAGGGGGGTGTTAGGGTTAGGGTTAGACTTAGCTTTAGGGGTTAATACATTTATTAGAGTAGCGGCGAGCTCCGGTCGGCAGATTAGGGGTTAATAAGTGTAGGTAGGTAGTGGCGACGTTGGGGGGGGGCAGATTAGGGGTTAATAAATATTATTTAGGTGTCGGCGGTGTTAGGGGCAGCAGAATAGGGGTTTATAGGGATAATGTAGGTGGCGGCGGTGTCCGGTCGGCAGATTAGGGGTTAAAAAAAATATTAGAGTGGCGGCGATGTGGGGGGACCTCGGTTTAGGGGTACATAGGTAGTTTATGGGTGTTAGTGTACTTTATAGCACAGTAGTTAAGAGCTTTATAAACCGGTGGTAGCCCATAAAGCTCTTAACTCCTGACTTTTTTCTGCGGCTGGAGTCTTGTCGGTAGAGGCTCTACCGCTCACTTCAGCCAAGACTCTAAATACCAGTGTTAGGAAGATCCCATTGAAAAGATAGGATACGCAATTGGCGTAAGGGGATCTGCGCTATGGAAAAGTCGCGGCTGGAAAGTGAGCGTTAGACCCTTTCCTGACTGACTCTAAATACCAGCGGGCGGTAAAAGGCAGCGTTAGGACCCCTTAACGCTGGTTTTTGCGGCTAACGCAGAACTCTAAATCTAGGCGATTGTGTTGTCACTTCATAAGTATATGCAGTCTCTGCTTACTCTGGACATGAATTTATAAGTATCTACTGTGTACCTGTTGGTCTATATGTGGTACTTATCTAGTTAGTAAGGCTACATGACAGGCTAAATATGTGGGTATGCATTAGTATATGCATATATACTACATACTGATACTTATGTCATGTACAAATTTAAAAACTTTATTTTAACTTTTATATAAGTTTTTATATATTTTAGGATTCATCAGGAAAAATAGTTTGGATATCTGGACTTATTCTCTTTGTCCTTCAAGAGATCAAGTTTTGTTCTCTTTGAAGCAGAGTCCTCCTTTATGACTAGAGGTCCTTCAGAGGTGGCAACCTTTTATAAAAGGATTTAGAGGATAGAGGAATAATTAATCCCAGTACCTGTGTAACCTCAGGGTCAAGAGTATCAATGTACCTAAAAGCTCCTTATATCCTGCTATAAGGGTAGCATTTATATGAGTCATAATAGACTCAATCCTTATGCAACTGGTTCCTGATAGAATTTCGCAATATAAAGATTCAGATGCCTTGTCTCTCCCTACAAAGAGCTACAATCCATCGGTAGCTCAGTGCATGGAGGTTTTGGGTCTTATGGTAGCTCCTTTTGCCCCTTTTCACTTGATGCCCCTTAAATGGCTATACTTCCTCAGTGGTCAAAGAATTATCTACATCTGTAACAACAGATTGTTTTGGATTTCTTTGTCAGACAGTTCTTGAGGACACAACGTCTGTCTTTGACCCTTGGGAAATCCTTCCTTCATCAGTTTTGGTCTATTGTGCCATCGGACGCCAGTCTTTCAGGCTGGGGGCGGTCTGGGTTTCTGATGGCCTCTCAATTAAAACACATGCTTCCAAGCTATTGTGCAAGATCAAAAGATCTAAAGATTCACATAATAGATGCCATGGTATGGGAGTTTCATGGGAGTTTCATCTAGCATACCTGTTTTCTTTGTTCGTTCTTACTTATTACTCAGATCAAACAGGAGTCAATGTCAGTAATATTAATTGCTCTAGTCTGGCCCCGCAGTACTTGGTATGCGGATATAGTGCAGATGTCCTCTTCTTTCCATGGCTTCTTCCTCTGAGACAAGACCTGTTGTCTCTAGGTTCTATTTTCCATCAGGATCTCAAATCTCTAAATTTAATGGCGTGGAATTTGAATGCCTAGTTTTTTCATTGAAAGCCTGTGACACTAAAATATTTATCACAAGATTTGGAAGGACTGTTTTGAGTGATGTTCTTCTTTGTTGTACGCTAATTTTCTAAAAGGTTACATTTCTGCTTTATCTGTTCTTTTTTATAGGAAGTTGCCTAATCCTCCTGAGGTTCAGACTTTTGTCCAGGCGTTAGTTAGAATTTAGCCAGTTTTAAAACCGATTTCTTCTCTGCATAATGAATTCAGATTTTATCGCTTTGAGGTTTTGTGTTTTCGTAAGCAGCTTTTGGCAGGAAAGTAATTAAGGCAGCAGTGTCTCAAAATAGAAACTTCCAGAAAAATTTTCCCACCCTTTTCGTAACATAGACCTTCTGCTTGGGTATTAATCCCATATGTTATGGAGCACACAATGGATCATCATCATTTTACAAAGCAAAAAAAAAATTATGCTTAGCTGGTAAATTCTTTTCTTTCATAATGATGATGGTCCACAGGCCACGCCCGTTTACATTTTTGGGCGACAGACCCTGCTTTGCCATCCTACCTATATGTTTTCTATTCTCTATTCGGCTATGCGTAAATCATCATCATTCCGAAAGAAAATAATTTATCAGGTAAGCATAAATGTAGTTTTTAATAGCTAGCTTTAGTTACTAAGTATTGTCATTTGTGTATAAGACAGAGATAAGATATGTTTCCCTTGCGTATACATAGAGGGATAAAATTAGAAGCTCAGCTCTTCCTGTAGGCTTAGACTATATAAATGGGTATGTTCTCAAGACAATGGGTTGTTGTTTCTATTTTAAATACAAATATTAACCTAAAGGATCAATTGCCCATGCATTTAATACCCTGCACATGGTATATCAAGTCGCTGGAAACACATTAAGGGAAAACATTTCAAAGACTGCAAAACCAAGTTTTTTTACGATAAAATCAAGGAAAATAAATAATGCTGCAAAGTTGTTTATTTTAATTAGGTAATGTCAGTTTATCAGAATTTCTCAAATTAGTATATAGTTCCCCATATACACCTTGACCTGTGTTTTTTGTGTGTTTTTTTCTAACTTAGAATACAAAACTTTTTTGTGTTTTTATTTCAATTATAGGTAGTGAATTTATGGTTTTCAATTATTTTATGGGGATATTATTTTTTAAAGAAATGTCCCTTTAAAAGAAAAGCAAAATTGTGTTTTGTTATGTATATTCTGTACCATAACAGTGACCTAAAAAGAATAACAATACGTCTTAATACAGTACAAGTATGTTAGTCACATTTCTAGTTAAAGGTAATATAAGTTATTAATTTACATTTATATTCAGTTTACAACATATGGTATTTATTTCTATACATGACATTATTTCATAGGAAGGGGAAAATTGGCTTTTCATGAGCTAATCTTATACTTGAAAAAAATATCAACTTGAATTTATCCATCGAAATTATTGATTTACCAAGAGATACTAACAAAAATAGTTAGCATTATGATCCTTTATCATACTATATTGAACGGTAAACTCAAAGCAAGGACTAACTTAACCAATCTCTGTGGAGGTATCTTTGACCACTGGTACAAATATTTACAACTAAACCACTATATAATTAATAACACCCCTATCCTACTGATTTATTTAAAAGATCCCTGATACCCTTCGAAACTATATGTAACACAGATAATATAAATAGAGGCATACTTTCCCTTTCATATAAAATTCTAATAAAACACCACTCTACGCACCTCCTAACATACACTGTAAAATGGTTAGAAGAGCTTCATATAAGACTAACTGATAATGAATGGTCCATGATCTTCCAAAACATGAGTAGATCTTCCTCTTCTATTGGCTTTATGGAAATGAACATCAAATTGTTGTGTGGATGGTTCCTTACACACGCAAGAATAGCTACGATCTATAAAACCAACTCTCCCGAGTGTAGCAGAGGTTGTGGGGAAAGGGGTGACTTCTTGCTTATCTGGTGGACTTGCCCTAGACTGACCTCTTACTGGACAACAGTTAAAGACACTATGGAAAAAGCAATACGGACAACATTACAGATGCATCCAGTCATATTCCTTTTTAACAAAATCCCCCAAATTAAGTGCAAACTTAGATCCCAATTACTCTTCATCATGTTGAACTGCGCCAAACAGTTCATCCCCAGAAAATGGAAGATGCTAGACCCTCCTACTTACAAAGACTGGACATCCCTGGTTTCCCTTACCCTACAATTGGAAAAGTACCACTATACCTCAACCAAACGCTTGGAGGAATACCATGACATAGTCTTCTTTGGGAAGACTGCAATAAATCTCAGTAACGAATGAAACCTTGAACCTTAACTAAATCCCTGACAGAGAAACCCTTTCTTTTGTTTCTTAGAGTCTTGAGCATATATAATATGTTGGTAATAACTGTATTCTATACATGTACACGGAGCAATGTTATTATGATGAATGTTCTACTTCCATTGTACTTTAAAAAATAGTTAGGACTGTAGCCTTGTTTGTAAAAGTATTGATAAAAGCTTTGTATACGGATTCTCATGGGAGTTAAGACAGATGTCCGTTATCACTCAAAGTGTAATTGTAGTTAGTATAATCAAAAAAAGCTTCTTAAAAAAAAGCTTATAGAGAAAATAGAAAAAGGTTTTAATGAGTGATGACCAAGGGACCCATCTAACCTATTTTAATTTTACTATTTATAATGTAGGCTTACTTTTCAGTATAGCATATACCAGGCATTTGTAAATGACTTTACAGCTACTGATGCCCAAATGCTTATAGGTTATTTTTTTTTAACTTTTTTATCTAGGTTTTGGTGTGTGTGTGATATGCATGTGCAGTGTGTGTGTGTGATATGCATGTGCAGTGTGTGTGTGTGTGATATGCATGTGCAGTGTGGGTGTTATGTATAGAAGATTTCCTGTACCTCTTTTATGATGAATACATACCCTTTAAAAAAAAAAAATCATGTTTCCCTCTTTATCTAAGAGGGGAATTCTTTGTTCAGCCAAATGATCACTACTAAATAAATTGTTTTCTGCATGAATTCACTTAAAGGGACATGAAACCCATTTTTTTTTTCTTTCGTGATTTAGAAAGAGCATGCAATTTTAAACAACTTTCTAATTCACTTCTAGTATCTAATTTGTTTTATTCTCTTGATATTCTTTGCTGAAAAGCATATCTAGATAGGCTCAGTAGCTGCTGATTGGTTGCTGCACTTAGAAGCCTTGTGTGATTGGCTCACTAATGTACATTTCTATTTCTTCCATAAAGGATATCTAAAAAATGAAGCTAAATAAATAATAGAAGTAAATTGGAATGTTGTTTAAATTTGTATTCTTTATCTGAGTCATGGGGAAAAAAAATTGGGTTTAGTGTCCCTTTAAATCTCTAGTGTAATCGGCTAGATTACAAGTCGCGCACTGACTGCATCGCACGTGCAATACGTTTTTCTTTAGGCTCCCTCGAGCGTCTTCAACCTCTCTAGTCTCACCGGTCCTTATGTTATTAAATACTATTTTATAAGATAAGGACTGGTGAGGCTAGCGAGGCTGAAGATCCTCGAGGGAGCCTAAAGAAAAAAACATATTGCACGCGCGATACAGTCAGCACGCGACTTGTAATCTCCACGAAAATGTATTATGGTCTTCAAAACTTTTATTCTAAATTGTCTTGGCTGTGCTGGCTGTCACTGTTACAGAACTGCTTCATGGCTGCTGAAATCAGTTTCCCCTTGCTGAAAAGGATGGGACAGGACCTCTACACACTCATCATTATGTTACCACTGTTCCACCTCACTCTAAAATGAGTGTTCTAAAAACCGCCACTGACAGCTATGAACAACATCAGCCGCATACAGTGTGTGCATGTAGTGTTTTTGTTGTCTGACTTTAACATATATATATATATATATATATGCTACGAGAAAGAGCTGCAGATACTCACTGCCCTACAAACTGTAGGACCATACAGTACAAAATCTGAAGCTACAAGCCCATAAACCTCAAATGCTGATAGTGAGCATGTCATCATTAATTATTTCAGTGTTTTGGATCTATTGAGTGTAGGGTTGCCACCCTAGTCATGTTTTCCTGGATACTTATGAGTTATACATGCTGCAGGGTGTGCAGGTAGGAACATGAATTTTAACCCTGGCAGCAAACAAATAGTGACACTGAACAGCACTATTCACAAAACATGACTGAGGTGGCAACCCTAATTGAGCGTGACTGTAATATCTCAAAATAGGTTACTTTTAACCTTTATATCTCAGCAACCATATCTTGGTTTTTCATCAAACAAACAATAATACAAGTTTATCTGGTGCAGACTTTAACATTGAACAGTCCGGCAAACTTTAAGAGGTAGTAAACACCAAAAATGTTATTGTTTAAAAAGATTGATAATCCCTTTATTTAACATTCGATTAGAAATAAATTGCCAAGATACAGCGCTACACTACCCCTGATGGGGGTTGTGTGGCTAAAGATGGTGTCCACGACTAGTTAGAATATTCGTGATATAAAAATAGATGTGTATATATGATAAAATTATATTATAAAATTTTAAAACAAGGGATAAAATATAACAAATAGTTTTATTCAAAGAGAAGTATACAATTAATAAAAAAGAAAAAATAATGTAGGATAAAATCTATATATATATATATATATATATAATATATTTCTTTCATGTAATTGGCAAGAGTCCATGAGCTAGTGACATATGGGATATACAATCCTACCAGGAGGGGCAAAGTTTCCCAAACCTCAAAATGCCTATAAATACACCCCTCACTACACCCACAATTCAGTTTTACAAACTTTGCCTCCTATGGAGGTGGTGAAGTAAGTTTGTGCTAAGATTTCTACGTTGATATGCGCTTCTCAGCATTGTTAAAGCCCGATTCCTCTCAGAGTACAGCGAATGTCAGAGGGACGTGAAGGGAGTATCACCTATTGAATACGATGATTTCTCTAACAGGGGTCTTTTTCATGGGTTCTCTGTTATCGGTCGTTGAGATTCATCTCCTACCTCCCTTTTCAGATCGACGATATACTTTCAAATTTACCATTACCTCTACTAAGAACTGTTTTAGTACTGGTTTGGCTATCTGCTATATGTGGATGGGTGTCTTTTGGTAAGTATGTTTTCATTTACTTAAGACACTCTCAGCTATGGTTTGGCACTTTATGCAAATTATATAAAGTTCTAAATATATGTATTGTACTTATATTTGCCATGAGTCAGGTTCATGTATTTCCTTCTGCAGACTGTCAGTTTCATATTTGGGAATATAAACACTTTAAGAAATTTATTTCTTACCTGGGGTTTAGTCTTTTTTCAATTTGACTACTTTTTGCATTTGCGGGTATTAGGCCCGCGGGTGCGTCAAATGTTAGACTTTATTACGTCATTTTTGGCGCAAACTTTTTTGGCGCGGGAAATTACGTTTTTGACGCAACTTCGTCATTTCCGGCGTCATACGTGACGTTGAGACCTTTCACACGGCAGCGTCATTAGTGACGCAAGTGTGTCATTTCCGGTAATTTTTGGCGCCAAAAAAAGTTTACGTTACGTTGTGCGTCATACTTGGCGCCAATTTTTTCTTCATTATTTCAATACCCCATTGTTGTTTGCCTCCTGCTTTCCTTTCTGTCAAGAGGCCTATGCTTTTGCATTTTTTCCCATTCCTGAAACTGTCATTTAAGGAAATAGATAATTTTGCTTTATATGTTGTTTTTTCTCTTACATTGAGCAAGATGTCCCAATCTGATCCTGCCTCTGAAGTTTCTGCTGGAACATTGCTGCCTGACATGGGTTCTACAAAAGCTAAGTGCATTTGTTGTAAAATTGTAGAAATTATTCCACCAAATGTAATTTGTAATAGTTGTCATGATAAACTTTTACATGCAGATAGTGTTTCTATCAGTAATAGTACATTGCCAGTTGCAGTTCCTTCAACTTCTAATGTGCATGATATGCCTGTAAATTTTAAAGAATTTGTTTCTGAATCTATTATGAAGGCTTTGTCTGCATTTCCACCTTCTAATAAACGTAAAAGGTCTTTTAAAACTTCTCATTTAGCTGATGAAATTTCAAATCACCAAGAACATAATAATTCATCCTCTTCTGATGATGATCTATCTGAAACAGAAGATACTTCCTCAGATATTGACACTGACAAATATACTTATTTATTTAAAATAGAGTACATGTGTTCTTTATTAAAAGAAGTGTTAATTACTTTGGATATTGAGGTAACCAGTCCTATTGACGTTCAGTCTAATAAACGTTTAAATACTGTTTTTAAACCTCCTGTGGTTTACCCAGGTGTTTTTCCCATTCCTGAAGCTATTTCTGATATGATTTCTAGGGAATGGAATAAGCCAGGTACTTCCTTTATTCCTTCTTCAAGGTTTAAGAGATTGTATCCTTTACCAGCAAAATCTATAGAGTTTTGGGAAAAGATCCCCAAAGTTGATGGGGCTATTTCTACTCTTTCTAAACGTACCACTATTCCTATGGAAGATAGCACTTCCTTTAAGGATCCTTTAGATAGGAAGCTTGAATCTTATCTAAGGAAGGCCTATTTGTATTCAGGTCATCTTCTCTGTGATCACAACAGATGCGAGTCTTTCAGGTTGGGGAGCTGTTTGGGGGTCTCTGACAGCACAAGGGTTTTGGAAATCTCAAGAGGCGAGATTACCAATAAATATTTTAGGACTCCGTGCAATTCTCAGGGCTCTTCAGTTCTGGCCTCTACTAAAGAGAGAACCGTTCATTGGTTTTCAGACAGACAATATCACAACAGTAGCTTATGTCAATCATCAGGGTGAGACTCACAGTCCCCAAGCTATGAAAGAAGTATCTCGGATACTTGCTTGGACGGAATCCAGCTCCTGTCTAATCTCTGCGGTGCATATCCCAGGTGTAGACAATTGGGAGGTGGATTATCTCAGCCGCCAGACTTTACATGCAGGGGAGTGGTCTCTCCATCCAGATGTGTTTTCTCAGATTGTGCAGATGTGGGGGCTTCCAGAGATAGATCTCATGGCCTCTCATCTAAACAAGAAACTTCCCAGATACCTGTCCAGGTCCAGGGATGTTCAGGCGGAAGCAGTGGATGCGCTGACACTTCCTTGGTGTTATCAACCTGCTTACATCTTCCCACCTCTAGTTCTCCTTCCAAGAGTGATTTCCAAAATCATCATGGAACAGTCTTTTGTGTTGCTGGTGGCTCCAGCATGGCCACACAGGTTTTGGTATGCGGATCTGGTTCAGATGTCCAGTTGCCCGCCTTGGCCACTTCCGTTACGGCCGGACCTACTATCTCAAGGTCCGTTTTTCCATCAGGATCTCAAATCATTAAATTTGAAGGTATGGAAATTGAACGCTTAGTTCTAAGTCATAGAGGTTTCTCTGATTCAGTGATTAATACTATGTTACAAGCTCGTAAATCTGTCTCTAGAAAGATTTATTATACAGTTTGGAAGACTTACATTTCATGGTGTTCTCATAAATTCTCCTGGCATTCTTTTAGAATTCCTAGAATTTTGCAGTTTCTTCAGGATGGTTTGGATAAGGGTTTGTCTGCAAGTTCCTTGAAAGGACAAATCTCCGCTCTTTCTGTTTTATTTCACAGAAAAATTGCTATACTTCCTGATATACACTGTTTTGTACAGGCTTTAGTTCGTATTAAGCCTGTCAGTAAGTCAATTTCTCCTCCTTGGAGTCTTAATTTGGTTCTGAGGGCTTTACAGGTTCCTCCATTTGAACCTATGCATTCGTTGGACATTAAACTACTTTCTTGGAAAGTGTTGTTCCTTTTGGCTATCTCTTCGGCTAGAAGAGTTTCTGAGCTATCTGCTCTTTCTTGTGAGTCTCCTTTTCTGATTTTTCATCAGGATAAGGCAGATTTTTGGGTTGTGGATTATTTTCTCAGCGGAATATGGCTGTTTTTGTTTTATTCCCTCCCTCTCTAGTGACTCTTGAGTGGAAGACTCCACATCTTGGGTATTGATATCCCATATGTCACTAGCTCATGGACTCTTGCCAATTGCATGAAAGAAAACATAATTTATGTAAGAACTTACCTGATAAATTCATTTCTTTCATATTGGCAAGAGTCCATGAGGCCCACCCTTTTTATGGTGGTTATGATTTTTTGTATAAAGCACAATTATTTCCAAATTTCCTTTGTTGATGCTTTCTACTCCTCTCTTTATCACCCCACTGCTTGGCTATTCGTTAAACTGAATTGTGGGTGTGGTGAGGGGTGTATTTATAGGCATTTTGAGGTTTGGGAAACTTTGCCCCTCCTGGTAGGATTGTATATCCCATATGTCGCTAGCTCATGGACTCTTGCCAATATGAAATAAATGAATTTATCAGGTAAGTTCTTACATAAATTATGTTATGATGATGTAATAAATGAAAAAACTTAATGTAGAGGTTGAGCTACAGGCAAAACTCTATAGTGGGGGTTATACAAAAGTGTTATCCTTAGAGTATCACTGATATATAACGGATATCCAATCTTATTGAAATCCTATTAAATGTCCTATTAAATGTCCAAAAAATAATGTCCAAAAAAAATGTCCAAAAATTAAGTGTCCAGAAGATTAAATTGAATTGGAAATCCAAAAAATTAAATGTGTCCAAAAATAAATTATCCAAAAATTGATTTATTCAAAAAATATCCAGAGGTGTAGGTGGGTGGTGATCCAAATCTATTACATTATGTGTTAAAAAAAACTCCAAAATATGGTAAAAAATATATAAAAAATATAAAAAGTTGTGATCAGCAAACCATGTGGGAAAAAAAAGAATAAGATATAAAATGAGGTGTACACCTAAAAATGTGCCCTAAAAGTGTGTCCAAAAAATGGCCTAAAAAATGCCCTTTTTTAAAAAATATAGTGTGACCTAGCAAATTATGAATCCTTGTGATGACAAAAAAGAAATATTCTTGCAAGTGGTCTTTATGTGAATCCTAGTGTTAGCCAAAAGAAATGTTCATAAAGATAAAATAGTTGTGGATAGCTCAAAGTATTTCAAATGTGAATGTGTGAGGTTCTAAGATGATGTTCCTCTTCTCAAAGGGTATATCAGTTTGTTAGGATATCCTCTTGTACCTATAAGAGTGTACAGAAAACGGACATAGTGCAATAAAGTCACCATAAAAATTGCAATATTAGTATTCTACTCACCAGATATAGTCTGAGCTGCAAAACCAGTATATAGCCAACGCGTTTCGGTCCTCAGGGACCTTTCTCAAGACTGGTACAGTACAAAATCTGAAGCTACAAGCCCATAAACCTCAAATGCTGATAGTGGGCATGTCATCATTAATTATTTCATTGTTTTGGATCTATTGAGCGTAGGGTTGCCACCTTAGTCATGTTTTCCTGGGTACTTATGAGTTATACATGCTGCAGGGTGTGCAGGTAGGAACATGAATTTTAACCGTGGACAGCAAACAAATAGTGACACTGAACAGCACTATTCATTTCCTCTCTGCACACCCTGCAGTATGTATAACTCATAAGTGTCCAGGAAAACATGGCTGAGGTGGCAACCCTAATTGAGCGTGACTGTAATATCTCAAAATAGGTTACTTTTAACCTTTATATCTCAGCAACCATATCTTGGTTTTTCATCAAACAAACAATAATACAAGTTTATCTGGTGCAGACTTTAACATTGAACAGTCCGGCAAACTTTAAGAGATAGTAAACACCAAAAATGTTATTGTTTAAAAAGATTGATAATCCCTTTATTTAACATTCCCCAGTTTTGCATTAACAACACTGTTATAGAAATACACTTTTTACCTCTGTAATTACCTTGTATCTAAGATTCTGCTGACTGCCCCCTTATCGCAGATCTTTTGACAGACTTGCATTTCAGGCAATTAGTTCTGACTCTAAATAACTCCACGTGCATGAGCAAAATGTTATTTATATGAAACACATGCACTAATGCCCTCTAGCTGTGAAAAACTATCAAATGCATTCAGATAAGAGGTGGCCTTCAAGGGCTTAGAAATTAACATATGAGCCTTCCTAGGTTTAGCTTTAGCTTTAAACTAAGAATAACAAGAGAACAAAGCAAATTTGATGATAAAATTAAATTCAAAAGTTGTTTAAAATTACATGTCCTATCTGAATCATGAAAGTTTAATTTGGACTTTACTGTCTCTTTAAAAAGGGACAGTAAAATTATTAGTTATGCATAGTAAAACAACTTTGCAATATGCTTTCATTATTTATTTTGTTCCCTTTTCTTGTAATTTAGGGCTGAAAATTGGGGATTTTCTAATTTTAAAAACATGAAATAAACCCTGCAGACTTTTCAAGGCTAATCCTGCTACATATATTTCCCTAATTGGCTTTATATGATAAATGCAAAACAATTTGCTTTGTACAAATATAATGAACGGGGCTAGCCTTGTTCGATGCAGACTCAAGCCCGGATTGGCTTCTCCAAATGCTGGATGGAGTTTGGCTATTGAAAAACAATTGCAACAAACAATATTCATTATTGTTTTGAAACTGTGTACTGGTGTATTATTTTTATATCAAGATAACAGAAATGTTTTTTTAATTACAAAGTTTCTACTGTCCTTTTAAACCTGTCCTAAGGCCCCACTTACAGGTCAGATTTTCAGGATTACCTTAAACTAGAGCAGGTAAAATAAATATGTTTACTAATCAGCTGATTATTTCACCTGTGCTCCAGTATCCTCAAAATCTGGCCTGTTAGCGAGGCCTGAGGAAAGGTTTGAAAACCAGTGCTTTAAACTATAGCAGCACTACTGTGCTGCTTTAATAACATATTTTAGATGCAACTCCCGCTGTTTCTTACACCACCCACACCCCTTAACATTGCTTTAGTGATTTTTAATCTCATCTTAATTACACCAGACATCGTGCAACACCTGGTGTTCATTCACAAGAATAAACAGTAGCAATGACTCATGCTTCGTGTAATAAAGATGAGATTAGAAATCCTATGAACAAAAACCAAAAGCGCTGCAGAGGAAGAAGTGAATAATCTACCAATAAATTCATCTGTTTTTACTTTGCTGTTTTTAATTACTTTGTTACAGCTTGTTGTATCTCTTGACAATTTTTTTTTTCTCTTACATTTTTTGCACATGGGCATCATATTCAGTTTTAATAGTTCACATTTTTGTTTCCGATTAGACTGAAATAGGACTTTTGCTATGTTATGTGATCTCCCTAATCCAGTTGTCTGTTTTGATCAAGTGGCTGCATCATTCCTATTAATGCTCATATTCTGCAAAGCAGAGGTATCTCTGCTGAGAACTGTGCTTTAAAAGCTGTCCAAAAAAATGACACTTATACTGTTATATGGTATTGAAATTATGAGCATAGCTGTATTATATTACTCCAGCACCACAATTATGGAACGACCTCCCGCACACTTTCAAACCTTCCCCAAGCCTAAAATCCTTTAAAGGGACAGTCTAGGCCAAAATAAGCTTTCATGATTCAGATAGAGCATGTCATTTTAAACAATTTTCCAATTTACTTTTATCACCAATTTTGCTTTGTTCTCTTGGTATTCTTAGTTGAAAGCTTAACCTAGGTGGTTCATATGCAAATTTCTTAGACCTTGAAAGCCACCTCTTTTCAGAATGCGTTTTAACAGTTTTTCACCACTAGAGGGTGTTAGTTCACATATTTCATATAGATAACACTGTGCTCGTGCACGTGAAGTTATCTGGGAGCAGGCACTGATTGGCTAGACTGCAAGTCTGTCAAAAGAACTGAAATAAAGGGGCAGTATGCAGAGGCTTAGATACAAGATAATCACAGAGGTTAAAAGTATATTATTATAACCGTGTTATGCAAAACTGGGGAATGGGTAATAAAGGGATTATCTATCGTTTAAAAAAATAAAAATTCTGGTGTAGACTGTCCCTTTAAGAGATCCCTCTCTACATATTTCAAAATAGAATGCACCTGTCGTGGTTGATTATATATTTCCTACCTGTTCTATGTTAAATTTTGCATATATTATGTATTAATATTGTTTTTGTATTCTGTTAAACAATGTTTTGTGGACCCAGGAGTTAGGACATACTTGAAAACGAGAGAAATCTCAATGTATCCTTCCTGGTAAAATATTTTATAAATAATAAAGGGACAGTCTACACCAGACGTTTTATTGTTTTAAAAGTTAGATAATCCCTTTATTACCCAGTTGTGCATTAATATACTTTTTACCTCTGTGATTACCTTGTATCTAAGCATCTTCTGACAGCCCCCTGATCACATGATGTTTTATTTATTATCTATTGACTTGCATTTTAGCCAATTAGTGCAGTGTCTGCCACAAGCCACAGGCGTGATCACAATGCTATCTATATGGCTGACAGGAGCTAGCAGTCCCCTGTTGTGAAAAGCTAATAAAAAAGCATGTGATCAGGGGGCTGTCTTTAATGGCTTAGAAACAGGCAGACATTTAGAGGTTTTACATTTTATAAAGTATATTAATATAACAATGTTGGGTGTTCAAAGATGGCGGATGGGTAGTAAAGTTGTTTAAAATTACATGTTCTATCTGAATCATGATGTTTTGTAAAAAAATATGTATACAGTATATATATATATATATATATATATATATATGTGTGTGTGTGTATAAACATATAGGGCTGCTTGCTCCGTCCGAGGTTTCAGATCCGCCTGAAACCTAAGTTAAAAAGCAGTGGTCGTAAGATCGGGATGATTGACACCCCCTGCAGACTGTAACAGCTTTCCTATTTTTACTCATATAAAGAGAGGGTGGGTCCTCTATATAGCAGCAAGGCCCACATAAGACCCCGGCCCACCGGGCATTTGCTCTGTATGCCCTATGGTCAGTCCGGGCCTGTAGCAGTCGATTGGCCGAGAATGTGCAGGGGGCGGCATTGCACAAGCATTTCTTGTAAAATGCTTGTGCAATGTCAAATGCCGACAGTGTATGCTGTCGGCATTTAGCGATGCCGGGCGGACATGATTCGGACCCCACAGTGTTTTATGTCCCTTTAAAGGGACACTCAAGTCAAAATTTAACTTTCACAATTCAGATAGATCATGCAATTATAAACTACTTTCCATTAACAAAATGGACACAGTCTTTTTATATTTACACTTTTTGAGTCATCAGCTCTTACTAAGCATGTGCAAGAATGCACAGAATATACGTTTAGGCGTTTTTTATTGAATATTCTTTAATCCTCTGTATAACTTTTTTATGCCATTTGTCAATATCCCAAAACATCAGAAGATCGATGCATGAGTAGCGTGCATGTAAAGCTTGTAATCATATTGAAAAAGTCATATATTTCTCTACTGGACTGTATACTAGAGCACCTTAGGGACATTGAAAAGGAGCCATACATTTTACAGCTCTGTCAAAGTTCATCTACACAAGATTTTAAGGTTATTGGAATTTATAAAGTCCATTTGGGCATGGGGGGGCAGCTTGGATAAAATCCTACTGCAGATAGAAAGCATGTGGATTTTTCACCTGGCTCCCAAAGGGCTGAATGAGGAACTAAATCTGGGTCAGTTCATATAAAATTGGAAAGATATCTGTGATGATAAAGTTTAATAGCATCACATTGGGTGTTAAGGACATCTAATATATATATAAAAGGTTTTGAATGGTCTGTTGAAGTTCTTTACATTAAAACGAACATTAAGTTATAACCAGGAAATAGAAGGAAATATACAGAATATGATCTATACTTGATGTCTTAAACTTAACACATATGTGGTGACAAATTGATGATTTCTGGTGGAGTATCATATATTGTTTAACACGTATAATCATTAAGTCTCAACAATGCAACTGTTCAAATACACTGTATATAACAGTATTTAGTTTGCATTAGCCTTAAACTTGAAACAAGTATTTGTTGAGGATAGCACTAATCGCTAAGATTTAATGCGGACTGAAAATGCATAGGCGGGTTTCCGAAGTGAGGGAGCAATTGATACCTTAAAGCAGTGTTGCCCAACTCCAGTCTTTAGGACCCTTAACAGGCCACATATTTATTATATCCTAACTAGAGCACAGGTGAACTGATCAGCTGATGGGTGAACTGATTATTTCACCTGTGCTCTAGTTAAGATATAATAAATATTGTTCCTGTCAAGAGTCCTGAGGACTGGGTTTGGGAAACACTGTCTTAAAAGGTCAACCTGAATAATGGGGAAACATGCCTGGAAGAAGCCTTTTAAAGGTGAAATGTACGTAGACAAGCTTTCTATACACCAGTGCAGCAGTACCTGCACAACAAATGTCTTTTCCACATCGGGTGTGAGAACTAAAGTCCCCACTTATCCGTTATAGAGCAGCAATGTTGGTTATGAATGAGGGCTAGGACATATACCTAGCTTCACCGTGGCTAGGATTGGCTGCTGTCTGCGTGTAGAGAACAACCCTTTCCCTATTTTGACAATCAACGAGTGTATCGGCTGCACGGTATGGGGCTTACTTGCACGCTACTCACAAATGGCATAAAAGAGTTATACAGAGGATTAAAGCATATTCCGGACGGCAAGGTACTCTGAGGACTTTCCAAGAAATGCTGATTCTTTTCTTTCTTAGCCGCAGCCTGGGATGTACTTTTTATCACTTTAGTGTTGTGAGATATTTGCAATATATATAACTGCTGTCTTATGAGGCCTTAGGATGGCATCTATGTGTGTGTGTGTGTGTATATATATTAATTTTTTTTGGTGTATTATGTATTAATACATATTTACCATTGTATATCAGAGCTTCTATTCATTTTTAAGATGGTATTCAACCTTGGTGAATAAAATTTATAGTTGAAAGGCAAAAGTGCTATTTTGGAGACTATTTATTTGAAGTTCAGATAAGGGCCCGATGTTTAAAACATTGACATTTTCTTTTTTAAAAAAAAAAAAGCCACCAATCAGCAAATGCTATGCAGGTGCTGAACCAAAAATGGGCCAGCTCCTGAGATTAGATCCCTGCTTTTCAAAATAAAGATAGCAAGAGATATAAATGGATAATAAGAGTCAATTACAAAGTTGCTTCAAATTGCATGCTCTATCTGAATCATAAAAGAAAAAATTAGGTTTAGTATCCCTTTAAAATTCCTTTCAGGAATGTTAAAAAGCTTAATAAAGTTGCTTAATTCAAATATAAACAAATTTCATTAGGGCCTATTTAACAAATTGCGGATGGACATGATCTGATATTGCGGATCATGTCCACCGCACATCAATAAATGCTGGTGCAATGCCGCCCCCTGCAGATTTGAAGCCAATCGTCCGCTAGCAGGGGGTGTAAATCAACCCGAACGTATTGAATCAAGTTGATTTCTTGCAAGTTCTGTCAGCCTCCTCAGAGCAGGCGGACAGGTTATGGAGCACCGGTCTTTAGAAGGCTCGCCAGAAACACAGGGCTTCAAGCTCCATACGGAGTTTGATAACTATGCCCCAATGTGTAGATTTGGAGTTTTCAAAGGGCAGGTCCCCTTTAGTTAATGATTGTATCAATTCTTAAGAAGTGAACAGATTAGAAACACAGATAAGGGGCAAGATTACATATGCGGCGTCGCCCGCAAAAGCCAGCAACGCTGGTTTTTATGCGGTTTTGGTATCGCATATACGGCGCTGCATATAAATGAGGCACGTATATTTCACCCGTCGCCCACAATTTTTAATCCCATAAGCTAACATAGAACCGTGTCGCATATCGGTATCACATATTCAGCGCAAGGAAAATTTTACTCAATTTTCACCTCCCCACACATAGGCAGGCGCAGCAAGCCTTACGCTGAAAATATGGGCACCCTAACTCCTGTAACTTGCCCAATATCTATCTACCTGTCAACCACAATCCCCCACCACAATAACTAATAAACTATATTAACACCTAATCCGCCATTAACCCACATCGCAATAAACATAATAAATGTATTAACCCCTAATCCGCCATTAACCCACAACATCATAAACCTAATACAACTATTAACCCCTAATCCGCTAAACCCCCACAACGCAATAATCCTAATAAATCTATTAACCCCTAATCCGCCAAACCCCCACAACGCAATAATCCTAATAAATCTATTAACCCCTAATCTGCCAAACCCCCACAACGCAAATAACTAATTAAATTACTAAGCCCCCTAACCTAACACCCCCTAGATTAACCCCAATTACCTAAATTAAAAAATACTAAGTAACAATTAAAATATAAAAACTAACATTACTTAAAATAAAAAAAAACTAAAATTAAATTAATCTAAGATTACAAAAATAAAAAAGTCTAAGATTACATAAAATAATAAACCAAATTATCAAAAATAAAAAAATTAAACCTAATCCCTATGAAAATAAATAAGCCCCCCCAAAAAATAAACCCCCCCCCTAATCTAATACTAGACTACCAATAGCCCTTAAAAGGGCCTTTTGTAGGGCATTGTCCTAAGTTAAACAGCTCTTTTACCTTAAAAAAAATACTAAGTCCCCCCTCTAACAGTAAAATCCACCACCCAACAAACCCCCCAAAATAAAAAAAAACTAACACTAAAAAATCCTAAACTAACCATTGCCCCTAAAGGGGCATTTGTATGGACATTGCCCTTAAAAGGGCATTCAGCTCTTTTTCTGCCCTTAAAAGGGAATTCAGCTCTTTTAACAGTGCCCAATAAATCCCTAATCTAAAAACAAAAAAACAAAACAAACAAAAAAAGCCTAAGTCTAGCCCCCAAATAGGAACTCACTGTTCCTGAAGTTCGGCGGAGAAGGGCCTGTTCTAGGTGGTGAAGTCTTTTTAAGCGGCCGACATCTTCTTCCAAGCGGGGACCACTTCCTTCTTCATCCAGGACCAAGTTGGCGCGGAGCCGAGATGAGCAGGACCGGCGACCGCAGAACCATGGAGCGTGGAGGATCCTCTTCGTACGATCGCTGCCGTGCACTGAATAGTGAATTCAAGGTATGCTTTTAAATATGACGTCCCTTGCATTTCAGTAGATCTCATCCTGTTCGCTGATTTGAATAATCAAATCAACCAATGGGAATGCAAGGGGTGCCATATTTAAACGCGTACCTTGAATACACTATTCAGTGTACGGCGGCGATTGTACGTAGAGAATCCTCCACGCTCCATGGCTCCACGGTTGTCGGTCCTGCTCTCCGGTCCGGCTTGGTCCTGGATGAAGAAGGAAGTGGTCCCCGCTTGGAATAAGATGTCGACCGCTTGGAAGAAGACTTCATTGCCTGGAACAGGACCTTCTCCGCTGGACTTCAGGAACGGTGAGTACCTATTTGGGGGTTAGAGTTAGGATTTTTTTTTATTTTTTTTTTTGGGGGGGGGGGGGATTAGATTAGGGTTTTAATGGGCAATCGTAAAAAAGCTGAATGCCCTTTTAAGGGCAATGCCCATACTAATGCCCCTTTATGGGCAATGGGTTTATTTTTTTTAGTGTTAGGTTTATTTATTTTGGGGTGTTTGGTGGGTGGTGGGTTTTACTGTTAGGGGGGGACTTTTGTTTAAATGCAAAAGAGCTGTTTAACTTAGAGCAATGCCCTACAAAAAGCCATTTTAAGGGCTTTTGATAGTTTACCATTAGATTAGGGGCTTTTTTTATTTTCATAGGGATTCGGTTTAATTTTTTTATTTTGGATAATTTTGTTTATTTTCTGTAATGTTAGACTTTTTTATTTTTGGTAATTTTAGATTAATTTATTTTAATTTAATCTTAGGTTTATTTTTCTAAGTACTGTTAGGATTTTTTTATTTTAATTATAATTTAGTATTTTATTATTTAATGTAATTTGGGGTTAATTTAGTGGATAATTTGGGGTTAATTTAGTTGGTGTTAGGTTAGGGGGCTTAGTAATTAAATTAGTTATTTGTGTTGTGGGGGTTTGGCAGATTAGGGGTTAATAGGTTAATTGGGGTACTTGCGTTGTGGGGGTTTGGCGGATTAGGGGTTCATAGATTTAAAAGGTTTGTTGCAATGTGGGTTAATGTCTGATTAGGGGTTAATAGTTTTAATAGGTACTTTGCGATGTGGGTTAATGGCGGATTAGGGGTTAATACATTTATTAGGTAGTTTGAGATGTTGGGGTTGGCGAATTTAGGGGTTAATACTTTCACTAGGTAGATCACAAAGTGGGTGAATGGTGGATTAGGGGTTAATAGTTTAATTAGACATATTGTGTTGTGGGGGGTTGGCGGTTAAGGGGTTAATACATTTATTATTAGTTGCAATGCGGATATAGGGGTTTTACGTGTTGGGTTTATTTTTGGGAGGCGGGTTTGACTTTTTTTTTATTTTCTTAGGCGCCGGCAGTTTCTAAAGTGCCGTAAGTCACTGGCGATTCCAGAAATGTGTATTTACGCTCATTTATGGATATCGCTAGTTTATCAGACTTAGGGAACTTTATGAACTGCCGGCGCTGTATATGTGATACCCCGATGTGCGAGCAAAAATTGATCTGCTGAAACGGAATTATCATGATGTTTGCATGACAGTTTTATGCAAATCCCCTTCATTTGTATAGAGCAAAGCAAGGGTATTATTTATTAATCACATTTAATTAGCTTTTGCCCAGTATCCCTTTAATAATGAGGATTTTCATCCAACTCATAAATCACTGCAAATGTTTGCAATATAAATTTCACGGAATAAACAGGTTAATCTAGGCAACATATACAGCGGCATAGTAAATGTCACTCACATACATGATTACAGGATAATATATATGCATCAGAATACAAATAATTTATAATTCAATTCATTTTTAAAGGGACATGAAACCCAAAATGTTTCTCATACAGTTTTAAACAACTTTCCAATTTACTTCTATCATTTTTCTTCATTCTTTTGGTATCCTTTATTGAAGGATCAGCAATGCACTTCTGGGATCTAGCTGAACACATTAGTAAGCCAATGACAAAAGGCATAAATATGCAACCACCAATCAGCAGCTAGCTCCCAGCTACTGAACTTACCTAGGTATGTTTTTCAACAAAGGATATCAAGAGAACGAAACAAACTAGATAATAGAAATAAATTGGAAAGTTGTTTTAAATTGTATGCTCTTTCTGAATCATGGAAGAAAAATTTGGGTTTTAATGTCCCTTTAAGTTGAACGGCTTGCTGTGAATATAAAAAAATAAACAACTTTAGAATGTTTCTAATTCAGTGTTAGATCTTAAAGGGACATTGAACCCAATTTTTCAAATTCAAATAGAGCATCAAATTTTAAGCAACTTTCTAATTTACTCCTATTATCAATTTTTCTTTGTTCTCTTGCTATCTTTATTTTAAAAGCAGGAATGTAAATCTTAGCAGCCAGCCCATTTTAGGTTCAGCACCATGGATAGCGCTTGCTTATTGGAGGCTGACATTTAACCACCAATAAGCAAGTATAACCCAGGTTCTCAACCAAAAATGGGCCGGCTCCTATGCATCACATTCCTGCTTTTTAAATAAAGATAGCAAGAGAACAAAGAAAAATTGATAATAGGAGTAAATTAGAAAGTTGCTTAAAATTGCATGCTCTATCTAAAGCATGAAAGAAAAAAAGTGGGTTTAGTATCCCTTTAATATTAAACTTATCTTTCCAAGCTGTAAAAAAAAGATTTTTTTCAAGTTTTGGTGCCATCTAAATGTTTCAGAATTTGATTTACATTGAACTATTTGGAAACAAATCATGCAGCTGAGACTCCTAAACATATTATTAAAGGGATATTATACGTGTTTCCTTAGATTCCTTTAAAAAGTTATTAGAGTTTTTTTTTTTTTGTAAACAATTTGAAATGTTTCCTGTGTTGTCCCATCAGCCAGTACATAGGCAGACCTGAAAACTTTGAAAAAATGTGATGCTGTTGTACCGATCCTCAAAAACCTCCGGCATGGGGAGAAATAATTAGCTTATTTTACTGAGAATTATAATGTAAGTGGCTCTCCTTCACGTAAAGCATAAGGGACGCTAAATACATTTTATGCACCTCCCTCTAATTATGGGATGCTGCCATTATGTTACTTCGGTTACACTGCGGTTATCTGAAGGAGAGTTGCTGCAGATGTGTAAACAGGGCAGCACTGGAACGTAGTGAAAGATCATTTCAACACAGCAGCACCCATGACTAGAGGGAGGAGGGGAATAACCTCAATACTATACTTAGGGCCAGATTACAAGTGGAGCGTTATTTAACGCTCCTGTTTGAGCATTAACTGCGCTAGAAGTAAACTTTTGCATGGGTTGGGTAGTGCTCGTATTACAAGTTGAAAGTAAACTGTTTTCGCTTGCGCGCTAACCTGACAAGCGTAAAAGGCAGAACTTTGAATGTTGCGTGTGCGATAACCTATTCTGCTATAGAAGACAATGGAGCAAAAAAAGGAGGGAACAAACCCTACTTGCGAACAAACCCGATTACATATACTCAAGTGTACTAACCCGACATTAAAATTGGAATATTTCACATTCAAATGTTCTTCACATAGCAGAATATGTTCTAAATACATACAGGTATACTTTACTTTACAGCGCTTCGCTAATACAGCGCTTTGTGGAGCTGAAGTTCAACCTCCAAGGATTTTGAAACAGTTCTGTAATCTTCGTAAGATTGCGAGAAAAGTGACTGGCACCATTTTGTTATGCTTAGTTCACTCTGTTTACAGCATTACAGTGCAATCTGTGTCTCAGTGCTATAGTCTAGTAAATTTTACTATAGTAATTGTCACTATTTTATAGGTACAGTATTTATTGAATACTAATTAAATGCTGTGCTTATGTTAAACTAAACGTAGCACCATTGCACCCCTAATATATGTTAGTTCAAACATGTTTTCAACTTTTTAAACACACTGGCAAGTGAAAAGGAAGCTAAAACCGCCTTGTTACACTTTAAGGCGGGTTTCACTTTACAGCAGGGCTCTGGTCCCTAACCCGCTGTATGAGCGGGGTATACCTGTATTCATAAATACATATTTCTAAATATATATGATGGTATTTTGATACAATATATATCTATTTATATATATATAAAAATATCTATTTATAAATACATAGAACATATTCTGCTATGTGCAGAACATTGGAATGTGAAATATTTACAGTAAATACACAGTATAACACTTTATGAAAAATGAATATTACATACATATGATTTTGCATGTTTTCCTCTACTTAACTAGAAAGGGCTCCAATGCACTTATGTCTTGTGTATATATGTCTGTAAAAAAAAAATGATACTTACCTGATGGAATAATTTCTTTCATGGTGGTGAGAGTTCATGATTCATTACTCATATGAATTAACATTCTCTACCACTAGGAGGATGCAAAGAGTCCCAAACCCCAAGAACTCTATGAAACCCCTCACACACACCTCAGTCTAATGTATAGGCAAGCAAGTGAGGTAAGAAAAAGGAATAAGAGCCATAAAAGGAGGAGGGAAAAAAGATGTGCTGAACTAAAAAACTAAAACACCAACCCCAGAAAAACATAACGGTGTGTTCTTGTGGACTCTCACCACCATGAAAGAAATTAATTTATCAGGTAAGTATAAATTATGTTTCTTCTATAAGATACGACGAGTCCACTGATTCATCCTTTACTTGTGGGATATTATCCTCCTGCTAACAGGAAGTGGCAAAGAGCACCACAGCAGAGCTGTCTATATAGCTCCTCCCTTGACTCCACCCCCAGTCATTCTCTTTGCCTACTCTAAGTAATAGGAAGGGTAAAGTGAAAGAGGTGATAAAATGTTAGTTTTATTTTCTTCAAGCAAGACTTTTTTATTTTAAATGGTACCGGTGAGTGCTATTTTTTCCCAGGCAGCAGATGGATGAAGACTCCTGCCTGGAGACTGATGATCTTAGCAGTTGTCACTAAGATCCAGAGTAGTTCCCACAGAATGGCTGAGGAGTACTTAAGAAACTCCAGTGTGAGGAACGTTTTTCATGCTACAAGCATTGAGGTATGTTCAGTGATTTTCTTTCTGGAGAGACTGTGTTATTTCAGAATTGGCTGACAGTATCCCCATGAGGGAAAGGGTAAGCAGTAATCTTAATGCATAGAGAGGGGTATTACTGGACCTGTATATTGGGCTATAAAAAAATGGTTGACACTGATGATATGATGTTTGTGGGCAAACGTTTCTATGTTGGGAGTTAAAGATAACGTTTTTTTATGACAAACGTTTTTACTTTATTTTAAGAATGGAGGGTACACATGGCTTCACTAAATGGGCATATGAACCCACATGGCTAGGTTTTAGACCGCTCTGGTGTGGTTATTTTAGGCTGTGAGACATCGAGTGAGATGGGCGGGGCCTATTTTCGCGCCTCAGTTGCGCAGTTGTTTTTCAAACTTCAAATGTGTCCCTCATGTACTGAGAGGGCCTTACATTGCAAAGAACATATTTTAGCTGATAAAAGTATGTCTCAGGTTAATTCTCAGTCAGAAGAGAATCAGGTTATGCCATCTACTTCTCCCCAAGTGTAACAACCTTTAACGCCCACCCAAGCGACGCCAAGTACTTCTAGTCCGTCTAATTCTTTCACCCTGCAAGATATGGCTGCAGTTATGTCTACTACCCTCACAGAGGTATTATCTAAACTGCCAGGTTTACAGGGTAAGCGCAGGAGGTCAGGTATTAAAGTAAATGCTGAGCCCCCTGATGCTTTATTGGCCATCTACGATGTACCCTCACAGTGTTCTGATTTGGGGGTGGGGGAATTGCTGTCTGAGGGAGAGCTTTCTGATTCAGGAAAGATGTTCCCTCAAACAGACTCAAATGTGATGGCCTTTAAATTTAAGCTTGAACACCTCCGCTTGTTGCTCCGGGAGGTTTTAGCGACTCTGGATGATTGTGACACTATTGTCATTACCCCAGAGAAATTGTGTAAAATGGATAAATATCTTGAGGTCCCTACTTACACTAATGTTTTTCCAGTCCCTAGAAGAATTTCGGACATTGTTACCAAGGAATGGGATAGACCAGGCATTCCGTTCTCTCCCCCTCCTACTTTTAAGAAAATGTTTCCCATATCTGACACCATTCGGGATTCCTGGCAGACAGTCCCTAAGGTGGAGGGAGCTATTTCTACCCTGGCTAAGCGTTCAACTATACCTGTTGAGGACAGTTGTGCTTTTAAAGATCCTATGGATAAAAAATTAGAGGGTCTGTTAAAGAAATTGTTTATTCATCAGGGTTTTCTTCTACAACCTATAGCGTGCATTGTTCCTGTTACTACTGCAGCAGCTTTTTGGTTTGAGGCTCTAGAGGAGTCTCTTAAGGTTGATACCCCATTAGATGATATTTTAGATAGAATTAAGGCTCTCAAGCTAGCTAATTCTTTTATTACAGATGCCGCTTTTCAAATGGCTAAATTAGCGGCAAAGAATGCAGGCTTTGCCATTTTAGCGCGTAGAGCGTTATGGCTTAAGTCTTGGTCTGCTGATGTGTCATCAAAATCTAGCTATTCCTTTCAAGGGTAAGACCCTATTCGGGCCTGAACTGAAGGAGATCATTTCCAACATTACTGGAGGTAAGGGCCATGCCCTTCCTCAGGACAAGACGGTTAAGATGAGGGCCAAGCAAAATAATTTTCGTTCCTTTCGAAACTTTAAAAGTGGCCCCTCTACTTCCTCCTCCACCACGAAGCAGGAGGGGAATTTTGCACAATCCAAGTCAGTCTGGAGACCTTACCAGACCTGGAATAAAGGTAAACAGGCCAAGAAGCCCGCTGCTGCTCCCAAGACAGCATGAAGGGGCAGCCCCCGATCCGGGACCGGATCTAGTTGAGGGCAGACTATCTCTCTTCGCTCAGGCTTGGGCAAGAGACGTTCAGGATTCCTGGGCATTAGAAATCGTGACCCAGGGGTATCGTCTAGAATTCAAAGATTCTCTCCCAAGGGGGAGATTTCATTTTTCACGTTTGTCTGTAAACCAGACAAAAAGAGAGGCCTTCTTACGCTTTGTAGAAGACCTATATACCATGGGTGTAATCTGCCCAGTTCCAAAGGTAGAACAAGGGCAGGGGTTTTACTCCAATCTGTTCGTGGTTCCCAAAAAAGAGGGAACCTTCAGACCGATTTTAGATCTCAAAACTCTAAACAAATTTCTCAGAGTCCCATCCTTCAAGATGGAGTCCATTCGGACAATTTTACCAATGATCCAGGAGGGTCAATATATGACCACCGTGGATTTGAAGGATGCGTATCTTCACATTCCTATCCACAAAGATCATCACCAGTTCCTCAGGTTCGCCTTCCTGGACAAACATTACCAGTTTGTGGCCCTTCCTTTCGGGTTGGCCACAGCTCCCAGAATTTTCACAAAGGTGCTAGGGTCCCTTCTGGCGGTTCTAAGGCCGCGGGGCATAGCAGTGGCGCCCTACCTGGACGATATTTTGATTCAGGCGTCAACTTACCATCTAGCCAAATCTCACATGGACATCGTGTTGGCTTTTCTAAGAACTCACGGGTGGAAGGTGAACATAAAAAAAGAGTTCACTTGTTCCTCTGATAAGAGTTCAATTCCTAGGAACTCTGATAGACTCGGTAGACATGAAAATTTTTCTGACGGAGGTCAGAAAATCAAAGATCCTAACCACTTGCCGAGCACTTCATTCCATTCCTCGGCCATCAGTGGCACAGTGTATGGAGGTAATTGGACTAATGGTAGCAGCAATGGACATAGTTCCGTTTGCTCGCTTACATCTCAGACCACTGCAACTGTGCATGCTCAGACAGTGGAATGGGGATTATGCAGATTTATCTCCGCAGATAAATCTGGATCTAGAGACCAGAGACTCTCTTCTTTGGTGGTTGTCACAGGATCATCTGTCCCAGGGAATGTGCTTCCGCAGGCCAGCATGGGTCATAGTGACGACGGACGCCAGCCTCTTGGGCTGGGGTGCAGTCTGGAATTCCCTGAAGGCTCAGGGTGTGTGGACTCAGGAGGAGTCCCTACTACCAATAAATATTCTAGAAATGAGAGCGATATTCAATGCACTTCAGGCGTGGCCTCAGCTGGCTTCGGCCAATTTCATAAGATTCCAGTCGGACAATATCACGACTGTAGCATATATCAATCATCAAGGGGGAACAAAGAGTTCGCTAGCGATGATAGAGGTTTCCAAAATAATTTGATGGGCAGAGACTCACTCTTGCGATCTATAAGCAATATATATCCCAGGAGTGGAGAACTGGGAAGCGGATTTTCTAAGTCGTCAGACTTTTCATCCGGGGGAGTGGGAGCTCCATCCGGAGGTGTTTGCACAATTGATTCATCAATGGGGCACAAAAGAATTGGATCTGATGGCATCTCGTCAGAATGCCAAACTTCCTTGTTACGGGTCCAGATCAAGGGATCCTCAAATAGTACTGATAGATGCTCTAGCAGTACTGTGGTCGTTCAACCTGGCTTATGTGTTTCCTCCTTTTCCTCTCCTACCTCGTCTGATTGCCAGAATCAAACAGGAAAAGGCTTTGGTAATCTTGATAGCGCATGCGTGGCCACGCAGGACTTGGTATGCAGATCTTGTGGAAATGTCATCTCTGCCACCGTGGAAACTGCCACTGAGACAGGACCTTCTCATTCAAGGTCCGTTCCAACATCCAAATCTAGTTTCTCTGCGGCTGACTGCCTGGAGATTGAACGCTTGATTTTATCTAAGCAGGGATTCTCTGAGTCGGTCATTGATACCTTGATTCAGGCTCGAAAGCCTGTCACTAGGAAAATTTATCATAAGATATGGCGTAAATATCTTTATTGGTGCGAATCCAAAGGCTACTCATGGAGTAAGATCAGGATTCATAGGATTTTGTTCTTTCTCCAAGAAGGATTGGAGAAGGGGTTGTCCGCTAGTTCCTTAAAGGGACAGATTTCTGCTTTGTCAATCTTATTACACAAGCGTCTGGCTGATGTCCCAGACGTTCAGTCATTTTGCCAGGCTTTGGTTAGAATTAAGCCTGTGTTTAAACCTGTTGCTCCGCCATGGAGTTTGAATTTAGTTCTAAATGTTCTTCAAGGGGTTCCGTTTGAACCCATGCATTCCATAGATATTAAACTTCTATCTTGGAAAGTTCTGTTTTTAGTAGCTATCTCTTCTGCTCGAAGAGTTTCTGAGCTATCTGCGTTACAATGCGACTCGCCTTATCTTATATTCCATTCTGATATGGTGGTTTTGCGTACTAAACCTGGATTCCTTCCTAAGGTTGTTTCTAATAAGAATATTAATCAGGAAATTGTTGTTCCTTCTCTGTGTCCTAACCCGTCTTCTAAGAAGGAGCGTCTGTTACATAACTTGGACGTGGTTCGTGCCTTGAAGTTTTACTTGCAAGCGACCAAGGATTTCCGTCAAGCATCTTCTCTGTTTGTTGTCTAATCTGGAAAGCGTAGAGGTCAAAAAGCTACGGCTACCTCTCTTTCTTTAGGGCTGAAAAGCATCATCCGTTTGGCATACAAGACTGCTGGACAGCAGCCTCCTGAAAAAATTACAGCTCATTCTACTAGAGCGGTGGCTTCCACATGGGCTTTAAAAACGATGCTTCTGTTGAACAGATTTGTAAGGCTGCGACTTGGTCTTCCCTTCATACCTTTTCCAAATTTTACAAATTTGATACTTTTGCTTCTTCGGAGGCTATTTTTGGGAGAAAAGTTCTACAAGCAGTGGTGCCTTCTGTTTAGGTATCTGTCTTGTCCCTCCCGTTCATCCGTGTCCTATAGCTTTGGTATTGTATCCCACAAGTAAAGGATGAATCCGTGGACTCGTCGTATCTTATAGAAGAAAAGGAAATTTATGCTTACCTGATATATTGATTTCTTCTATGATACGACGAGTCCACGGCCCGACCTGTCAATTTAAGACAGATTATATTTTTTTGGTTTAAAACTTCAGTCACCTCTGCACCTTTTAGTTTCTCCTTTTTCTTTCTATACCTTCGGTCGAATGACTGGGGGGTGGAGTCAAGGGAGGAGCTATATAGACAGCTCTGCTGTGGTGCTCTTTGCCACTTCCTGTTAGCAGGAGGATAATATCACACAAGTAAAGGATGAATCCGTGGACTTGTCGTATCATAGAAGAAATCAATTTATCAGGTAAGCATAAATTTCCTTTTTCTTTCATACAGGTTATGAGAGTCCACGATCCATTACTCATGGAGACGAATACCCACGCTGTGGAGTCCACAAGTAATAACAGGGAGGGAGAAATTTAAATCCACAACCTCAAATATATATATATATATATATATATATATATATATATATAGTAGGAAAGACAGAAAGCTATTAGGAGAGAACCCTTCAAGCTAACCCTACAGCGCTTCTGAGGTCTTGAGACACGTATTAGTGGTTCTTAAATACCCTTATACACGTAAAGATATCCCTGTAAATCTCCCACTAGCAGCCAGTCTCCAAAAAAGTCGGAGGAGTTCCCAAAACCTCCCAAAGAAATATACATACACAAGATGTATAGGGATGGCGCAGTGTGAGCAAGGTGATAAGTATAATTGCCTACTTAAAGGCTATAAATATTGTGTAGATCAATATTAAAACAATAAACTATGTTCAAACAATGTATGCAACAATAATATTGTACATAAATATAAGTAGTGGAGTTATAGCAATATAGGACACAGTTAAGGAAATACACCAGGGTGTGACCTATATGTTCATAAGGTAGTCAAAAGTTCCTTATAGTGTCCCAGAGTGGCAGGTGAATGAAAAATTCAGATTTCAACTTCTTCCAATCTTCTATGTATCCCCCTTACATTAAAAACCCTCAATCAAATGAGGTAAGGATGATTCAGGAATGCTGGACTGGGATGTCACCTCTAGGATGTACCGTCACTGGCAGCTGAAACTTTCTTTCTGTATAAGGTGCTTGTGCCCTTCTTGGTGTCCTGGTATATGGAAACTTTTGATTCTCAATCACCATATCATGTAAGAAAGCCAGAGAGAAACATATAGTGTAATACAGTTTATTAATATTACATATATGTATAAACAGACATATGCTGAGGTTTTTAAATGTGAGTTTACATTTGTCTGTTTATACATATATGTAATATTAATAAACTGTATTACACTATATGTTTCTCTCTGGCTTTCTTACATGATATGGTGATTGAGAATCGAAAGTTTCCATATACCAGGACACCAAGAAGGGCACATGCACCCTATACAGAAAGAAAGTTTCAGCTGCCAGTGACGGTACATCCTAGAGGTGACATCCCAGTCCAGCATTCCTGAATCATCCTTACCTCATTTGATTGAGGGTTTTTAATGTAAGTGCACACCCTTAGGGGGGGGATACATAGAAGATTGGAAGAAGTTGAAATCTGAATTTTTCATTCACCTGCCACTCTGGGACACTATAAGGAACTTTTGACTACCTTATGAACATATAGGTCACACCCTGGTGTATTTCCTTAACTGTGTCCTATATTGCTATAACTCCACTACTTATATTTATGTACAATATTATTTTTGCATACATTGTTTGAACATAGTTTATTGTTTTAATATTGATCTACACAATATTTATAGCCTTTAAGTAGGCAATTATACTTATCACCTTGCTCACACTGCGCCATCCCTATACATATTGTGTATGTATATATATATATATATATATATATATATATATATATATATATATATATATATATGCACACATACATATACACTTACACACCTAAAAATAAAAAATCAAACTGAGACAAGTGCCTGAAGAAACTTTCTACCAAAGGCTGCTTCAGGAGAAGCAAAAACCTCAGAATTTAGAAAAAATAAACAGAGAAGACCAAATAGCTGCCTAGAAATTAAGATCAACTGGAGCCTTATTCTTGAAAGACCAAAAAGTGTAACTGACCTTGTAGAATGAGCAGAAATCCACTGCAGGGGAGGCAGACCTCCCTCCAAAAAAGCTTTGAAAAACAAAAGTTAAAATAACATTGTACTATACAAAATTGTTTGAGTAGTATCAATAGTGGGAACAGTTTTTGTTCCTTAATACAGTGTAAAATCAGTATACAGATAATGAAAAAAAACAAGTAGAGAGCTCTCTACAAATGCTCTGACACTCTTTAATCTTAGTTTTAATACACTAAAAAAACAGACTGCAGACTGAAAATGCTAACTAAACCCCCTGGCAGCACCTTGCATGAGTAATCCCTTACTAGCAAATAACTCAATGGCATCAAACTGGATGAATTACAGACCCAGAACACTGCACTGTTTATCTACACTGAGAAGGCCTCAGGAAATTTGAAAAAGACCGGGAAGTTGTGGGGGCAGGGCTAACGGCCAGAGTGAGGGCCAGAAAAAAATGCCAAAATATATATATTTTCTATACTAAGAAAAATAAGCATTAAAACCCCATAAAAAAACCACATGCCCTACAAAACTAGAGAGTGCACAACTAAACTGTTGATTGCACAAAAACTCCAGCAGATATCTAAAAGGGCCAAACTCCTATTACAGAAAGGTGCTAAAAAAAAGTCTACACAGAGCTGCCTGAGAGTTAATTAATGTGTTAAAAAATCAGTATAAAGAATGCAGGAACTTGCAAAATAGGCAAAAAAAGTGTGGCAAGAGTAGAAACAGAGTGAGTCCCCTGGCTATGTTGTACCTACTAATAGCCTCTGGGCAGTGTGTGCTAAGGTAAAGCACTTAACTGCAAAAACACCCCTCCATCAGCTTAGCAGGCATGCAGCTGCAGCAGTAGTATCCAGTGCAGATACAGGTATAGCAGTGGAAATCTTGTAGAAAAAAACAGAACCCCACAGTAGAAGGCTGCAGGACAAGTCCTTCTGACATCTGAGGGAAGCTATGGCAGAAATCCCATAGAAAATACGTTTTACTGCTTGTTTGAAAGTGAGAGCGCAGCCAAACGCTTCAAAAATTGCAGCCTTGAAAACGATTTCATGGCAGGAAGCACAATAACAACACTATTCAATTAACAAACAAGCTGCAAACAGCCAAACCAGTAATGAAACATATCAGCAGATCTTATGTAAATAGGAGTATATGTAGATCCATAAAGGAAGGCAAAAGACAAGTCCCTGCCGATTATAGAGGGTTTATGAAAAATTGCCTATGAGGTGAAACAAAGAATAATAAACCCAAATACATACCTCTGACAAGCATTGTAATCGGAGGGCAAACCGGGCCTCAATATAGACTGAAAACCCCTTTCTCTGAAGAATCAAACACACATCTTCATTTTTCAACCACCTCCTATGGAGGCAAAGTAAAGACTGAGGTATGTGTGAGGGGTTTTAAAGAGCTCTTGGGGTTTGGGACCCCTAGTGATAGAAAAGGGTAATCCTTTAAAGGGACAGTCTACACCAGAATTTTTATTGTTTTAAAAGATAGATAATCCCTTTATTACCCATTTCCCAGTTTTGCATAACCAACACAGTTATAATAATATACTTTTAACCTCTGTGATTATCTTGTATCTAAGCCTCTGCAAACTGCCCCTTTTTTCAGTTCTTTTGATAGACTTGCAGTCTAGCCAATCAGTGCCTGCTCACAGATAACTTCTCGTGCACGAGCACAGTGTTATCTATATGAAATATGTGAACTAACACCCTCTAGTGGTGAAAAACTGTTAAAATGCAGTCTGAAAGAGGTGGGCTTCAAGGTCTAAGAAATTAGCATATGAACCTCCTAGGTTAAGCTTTCAACTAAGAATACAAAGAGAACAAAGCAAAATTGGTGATAAAAGTAAATTGGAAAATTGTTTAAAATTACATGCTCTATCTAAATCATGAAAGTTTATTTTGGCCTAGAATGTCCTTTTAAATAATGGATTGTGGACTCTAACCACCTTTATGAAACAAATTCATATATACACATATAAATAAATACATATGTACACACATATAAACACACACACATAGTCTGCACCAGAACTTTTATTGTTTAAAAAGGTAGATAATCCCTTTATTACCCATACCCTAGTTTTGCACAACCAACACAGTTATATAAATACACTTTTTACCTCTGTGATTACCTTGTATCTAATCCTCTGTGAACTGCCCCGTTATTTCAGTTCTTTTGACAGCCATCCATTTTAGCCAATCAGAGCTGGCTCGCCTGCACTCAACGTGTGTGAGCACAGTGGTATCTATATGACACACATGAACTAACGCACTCTAGTGGTGAAAAACTGTCAAAATACCCTGAGAGAAGAGGCGGCCTTCAAGGGCTTAGAAATTAGCATATGAACCTCCTAGGTTTAGCTTTCAACTAAGAATACCAAGAGAGCAAAGCAAATTTGGTGATAAAAGTAAATTTGAAAATTGTTTTAAATTATATTCTCTATCTGAATCATGAAAGTTTATTTTGGACTAGACTGTCCCTTTAAGACATGTATTTTATGTATCTCTATGTTAAAGCCCTTTGCCTGCCTATTTGAGACATCATATATTTAAGTCTTTATAACTTTTGTGTAAAATATTTTTCTTTTTTTTTCTTTTATTAAATGGTGTTACTATGAGTTTTTTTTTATGTGTTTTGTGCAACTTTTTAGTTTAGTGAAACCGTTAACCAAGGCTCTGAAGTTGCAGTAATCATTCTAGCATAAATTGTGATTGCGCTCAAGCAATTGCATTTACTTGCAGCTTGTAATACAAGCGAAAAACCCAATGAGCACAAACACCCACGATAAACCCCTTTTTGATTGTGCGTAACTGTTAGCGCTCCACGCATAATCTAGCCCTTATGAGATACAGTTGTCAAGGTAAAAAATGCCTTTAAAATAATCCCAGAGGGGCCTCGTAATACTGATGAGGCATTTTATAGAATCTCACCATGCAGAGTTTTAGAGAATCAGGCAATGAGTGCTAATATGCATATGTATGGTGCCATCACATAGAAAAATCTGTCATATACAAATGAGCTCCTCCCTCTTTTCAATTATATTTGATTTTTAGGTTAAAAAAATGTTAGACGTTATCTATAACTAATTACTCAATATTTTGAGAATTATTTTGAGAATTAGAACCAGGAAATTGAAAATGTTACTTCTCAAACTCTATTTTTTTGTTTTGTATTGATTTAGCCCAATTCTGGTAAATTTTATGCCACCGTTTCGCCTCCAAATGTTAACGTTTTCCAAATTAACTTTTTTATAAACTTTGGGTTTCTCACTGAAATTATCTACATACCGCTTGTGCAGTTATAACACAAATGGTTGTAAACGCTTCTCTGGGATCCTTTTTGTTCAGAAATAGCAGACATGCATGGCTTTGCCATTGCTTTTTGGTAATTGCAGCCACACACCACACTTCTGAAATTCCAGGCAGTGAAGGGGTTAATTAGTTAGCTAGTAAGGGTAATAGTATTGTAATGTAGGGATTACCCTCCCACCTGACACCTCCCAAATCCCTACCTGATCCCTCCCAAACAGCTTCACACCCCCCCCCCCCCCACCACCACCAACACTCATTAGGTTTTTTTAGGCACTGGCAGACATCTCTCCCAAACATTTCTCAAACCCTCCCACTAGTGACTGGTACTGTCTGTAACAATCTGGCTTCATATGGTAAGGGAGCGCTGATCGTGCTCCGTTACCATATGAAGACAAATGCTGGAATCCCACAAACTGCAAGTCTTGGTTGTTGCTTGGTAACTAAGACTGCTTGTGCTTCTAGCATTACAGCCGTAGATCTATGTTATGTTATGATGGGCTATGTACCGCATGGCATAGATCTTCGTCCATTTGGAAAAAGGGGTTAAAGAGACGTGAAACCCAATTTTTTTTCTTTCATGATTCAGACAGAGCATGTGATTTTTAATAACTTTCTTATTTACGTATCAATTTTCTTTGGTCTCTTGGTATCTTTTGTTAAAAAAACAAGGATATAAGCTCTGGAGCACTATATGGCAGCAGTTTTCCTGCCATATAGTGCTCCAGACTCCTGCCTAGGTATCTCTTCAACAAAGAATACCATGAAAATGAAGCAAATTGTAAAATTGAAAATTTTTTAAAACAAATTTGCTATGACTAAATCACAATTTTTTATTTTTTTTTGGTTTTCATATCCCTTTATGATTTTTTTTTTCCAATTTACTTCTATTATCAAATGTAGTTAGTTTCTTGCTATCCTTTGTGGAATAATATACCTAGGCAGGCTCAGTAGTAGCAATGCAAGCTAGTTGGTAATTGGTGGCTGCACTTACTTTCCTCTTGTCATTGGCTCACCTGATGTAGTGCATTGCTGCTCTTAAACTGTCTTTTCAACAAAGGATACCAGAAGAAAAGCAAATTGTATAATAGAAGTCAGTTCGAATGAATGCTCTATCTGAACAATGAAAGTTTAATTTAGACTTTACTGTCCCTTTAATGTTAAATCAAATCAAAATGTTAAAGTGAATCAAAAGTTAGTTTAATTGAGAAAACTGAAATGTGTTGCAATAGGGGTGTCCCCAGATATTGAAAATGTGTTTTTGTACTTTTGATACATATATGGTCAGATTACAAGTGGAGCACAAACATTTGCGCATAAGCGATATTGAGTTTTCGCGATCCTTTGTGAGCAGGTTAAATTGTGCTTGTATTACAAGTTGAAACTAAATGCAATTGCTTGAGTGCTGTCGCGATTTATGCTAGAATAATTACTGTGTCCTCATAGGTGTGGTTAACTGTTTTGCCAAACTAAAAAGTGTCACAATTCACAAAACACATAAAAATACATTATAATGTACAGTTAAACTCTTAATAACACCATCTAATAAAAATTATTAAAAAAATATTGCACAACAAAGTTTTAAGGGCTCAAACATATGAGATCTCAGGTGTTAGAAAATTGTAAAATGTAAAAGCATATTCATAATACCGTATGTGTATGTGCACATACTGTATGTGTATGTGCACATAGCAGAATATGTTCCAAGTGATTCCTATATAAATCTGTATAGGTATAGAAATATATTGTACGAAAAAAAATCATATATATGTAGAAATATTTGTTTATAAATAAATAGAACATAGTCTTCTATGTGAAGAACATTGGAATGTGAAATATTCATATTTTTATTTCCTGTTAATTTGAGAATATGCGCTCGGATTAGCGCGCAAGCAGGGTGTTAGTTTTTTTTTTCTCCGTTGACTTCTGAGGGGGGAATATATAACTTTTTACTTTCAACTTGTAATACCCAACGCTTCTGGTGTAGTTAGCGCGCAAGCGAAAGCGCTAAATAGCTCTCCACTCATAATCTGGCCCAAAGTGTTTATGAATTGTGCATATATAGGCAAAAAATCCCAACTGCAGACCATGGGCCAACCCAGAATGCCCTTGGCCTTTTATTCTATCCAGCAAAACTAGTTTACAATAACAAAATGGACGTCAATATTTTGCAATCACAAACTTTTACCTAAACCTTTTGGAAGTGCGTTATCATTGTTTTTGCACAGTTCTAGTTGTATGTGTGAGATACCATGTATTGGACACCTCATGCAACTATAGATGTTAAAGTGAATGTAAATTTTCATGAATCAGTGCCTGGTTTTTAAAAATACTATTACAAACGGGCACTTTCATTCATGAAAAGTTTACATTGCACCATATTTTAGAAATACTGTACTTACCTTTTTCTTCAGTAAAGCCTTATAGCCGATCCCCCTGCCCGCTTCTTCCTGCTGTACTTACACAGCAATAGCGAAACTGGCTTCCTCTAATTACGGCGTGGCCTCACGAGATGGAGGCTCTGGGGGGAAGCCATAATTGGAGGAAGAAGGTTTCATAATTGGTGACATTAAGACAGAGGAACTGCGGGCAAGGGATCGGCAATCCGGCTTTACTGAAGAAAAAGTTATTTCTAAAATACGCTGCAATGTAAAGTTTCATGAATGAAAGTGCCCCTGTTTTTAATAGTATTTTTAAAAACTGTGCACTGATTTATGAAAATTTACATTCACTTTAAATACAATTGATGTAGCCTGAGAATAATATTAGATGTATTTTTTGCAATTATATTAGTGGTTTAAATATTGAAAATATAAGTGCAAAATTGGTTTCTTTAAAGTACTTTAGTTTCTATAAAGTAGTGGGCACCACTATGTTTAAACTTAAGTTTCTCCTTATCTATCTCTCCTGCTAAGGTCAATTAGGGATAGATATAAAACAGGTAATAAAATAAACTGTGTGGAAACCCTGTTAGATAAACAGAAAAAATCATTTTGAGTTGCGCGTTTAAGCGCGTTGTTCAATAACAACTTAATTCCTACAACCATGTAAACTATAAAGTAATAGTTAAAGGGATAGGAAAGTCAAAATTAAACTTACACGATTCTGATAGAGCATGTAACTTTAAGACACTTTCAAATTCACTTTCAAAGGTGCCTTGTTCTCTTGGTATCCATTGTTTAAAAAGAATACACACATATCCTACACTAGTGGGAGCTGCTGCTAATTGGTGCCTGCACACATTTGTCTGTTGTGATTGACTAACTAGATATGTTCAACAAGCTGCCAGTAGTGCAATGCTGTTCCTTCAGGAAAGGATAAGAAGAGAACAAAGCAAATTTGATAATGGAAGTAAATTGGAAAGTTGTTTAAAATTGTATGTTCTATCCAAATCATGAAAGGAAATTTTGGGGTTTCCTGTCCCTTTAATTACAAAAAAAAATCTGTTACAATTATACAACTGTATCAATCCACATAATGGACATAAAAACCAAATTGGAACTCTCATATAATTGATACCTACACTTCACATATGAGATAAGTGACAAGAAGATTTATTTTCTAAATTTGCAATAGAGAAAGACGATAATAGGTTGAAAACTATGAATTATTTTTAACCAATAGTTAAGTTATATTCAGGCAATCAGCTGTCATTTTGGTAGATGGAAAGATAATATCATGAAAGGTCAGTTCTTGTGGATAAAGAAAAATTGTAAAAAAAAAAAAAAGGGGAAAAATAGTATTGAGGGAGAAATGTTTGGAAAGGGCATATGATGTAGAGATGATTGAGGGGGTCCGTCAGGAAGTTCTAGAGTGCAGAACATTGGAATGTGAAATATTCATATTTTCATGTCGGGTTAGCACAAATGAGAATATGCGATCAGGGTTTGCGTGAGAATGGGGTGTTTTTTCCCTCCATTGACCTCTATGGGGGAATACATGAACATGCACACAATATTCTAAATTCGGATTTTTGCGCTTGTTGAGTTAGTGCGAGCATGATAACATTTTACTTTAAACTCGTAATACCAATGCAAAAAGTTTACTTCTAGCGCAATAATCTAATAATTCTGTATATACTTATTATTTTTGTATGTTATTTATTTTATAAAATCTATTTTCTTAACAATATATATATATATATATATATATATATATATATATATATATATATATATATATATACACTGTATATATAATATATTTATGTTCTAAACATAACATTTTGCCGGCTGGTATTATGAAGTAACATGGTGGGGCAGTGTAATATTAATTGCGTCATTTAACATAAATGTATTTAATAAAAATGTGTGCACTAAAACATAGAATTTTCATTTTAGCTCAATATTAGTTTTAATTTTTGAAGGGTGGTCAGTAAAATGCACCCATTAAAAAAAGTCCTGGGGAGAACACTGTATTGTGTTTATATAAGGTATATAAGGTATATATCTATCCCACTGTCAGTTTGTACACAAACAACCACTTCATTATACTTTCCAATTCAAATTAAAAAAACACTTTACATAAACCTTTTGCATGCAAACACTATTTTTAACATGTTTAAATAGCGCTCTTTTATGTTTACATGTCTCTTTAAGATAACAGTTGAGGGATTTAGATATAAGGGGCTCAAAATAATGTTAAGGCCAAACACATGTCTTGTGGAGCCAAATGTGCTCAGGTAGTAGATTAATGTGTGGGGAATAAAACTCACAACTCTCTTAATGTTAAAGTATAATGATATAATCTTCACATGATTGTCGTGATGTTGTGAAACAAGGTCTATAAATAAACACTAGCTGACAGTAGGAGGTTGCTTTGCTTCATTTGTAGCTGGTAGTTGGGTGTTATAACCTGCGAGCATGTGAATAACTGCTGATTGCATGACCTACACTACAGAACCCAAAAGCAGGCTTGTGAGAATCTACCTATAAGTGTTTGAAAGGGAGCAGGGTAAGATCATAGAGTATATCTAGTATATACACTGCACTGTACCATCATGCTGCCTCTTCATACACAGATAATATACACATTGCACTCGTATACCTCCCGACTGTCCCTATTTAAGAGGGACAATCCCTAATTCTGTCCCTCTGAGACATCTATATCTCCATATTAGCAGAATTTCCCTTAGCCTTACCCATGTACTGCGGAGACATGCCCACAAACCAACCAATCACAAGTACCGACCATGCAGTCACGCCCATGAACCAACTAGACATGCCCACACACGACCCTGACCCTCCCAACACATCTTTTCCCACAAAATGGTGACTGTCCCCCTCAACCTCCTGAGTTCCTAATACCCAGCCAATCAGGTTGGGGGGTATGATAGAATGCTTCTGCTTATCTATACAATGATAATAAATACAACTCACTTTATAATTATACTGATTATCTATACATGAATATTGAGGATTCTACACTTTATAATTATGCTATAAAGTAGCTCAACACTGATAATGAGCAATTGCCCTATGTAAATGGAACACTCAATCATTCTAATTGCAATGCAATGATACCAACAAGCCAAAAACAAGGCATGCACTCCTGGCGTTTATTTTGAGGAAGAATTGGCCAGTTTAACAGCACTTCACTGGGACTTTGTGTTCTGGTATTGATGATATCACCTTTTGGTACAGTGCAGGACATCCCACTGTAATCATGAAATAAACAGAATTATTGCATTAAAGGCAAAAGGCAATCATAAATAAAAATAAACTGTTTAAATAAAAAAAAAGGAAAAGCTTTAATTTTGTTTTGCCTTTGGAGGACTGAGCAAATTTTAAAAATGCTGTCACACTAAACAACAAAATGTACCGTATACAGCAATACAAACACACAATACAACATACAGATAGGCAGATACAAGAAAATCACCATCACTTATTTGAATTTCAGGGACAGACAAAAAGCATTTGAAATTTGAATTTTGATGTTTAAATGGATATTGAACAGTATAATATTGCGGCAATAACTAATGCTATATTTACCTTGCCTTTGTTTTCTATGGAAATGCTACTCATTTTCAAAATACATGTTTTATTATTTATTTATATTTAATTCCAAAGATGCAGGGATCAATCTTTTATGCATGCTCAAATAAATATATGGTGCGAAAAGGGACCTGCAGTGTTCTGCACAACTTCAGTGGCATTTGACAACCCCTTTGATAGCCCCGTTTGAGATGTGAGCTTGCTTATTTAATGAGACAGTTAACTGTAACATGTGTTTCCAAGGACTTGTTATACAAGCTGCAGAGTATAACATTGATGCAAAACTGTTCCTTTAGGTTTCTTTTTGTATATGAAATAGGTGCTTTTCTTTAAAACCACAGCCCAATCAAAAGGTCTGCGCTTACAGGTAGAACTGACTTCACTATCTTATCACTCTATATACACACAAACCCTCCTTATGGTTGTCTAATTATGCAAAGTCCAATACTTAAAGGTACAGTATACACCAATTTTCATTTAACTGCACGTAATAGACACTAATATAAAAAAGAATGTGCACAGATACTGATCCAGGATAATACCTTTTAAAAACTTATTTAGAAGCTCCCAATTTAGCACTGTTGATGAGATTAGGCTGGGACACCCAGTGAAAGGGGCTGAGAGCAGACCCCCCTCTCTTGCATATGAAAAGATCCATTATACAAACAGAAGTAATCTGAAGTCTGTATACATCAGTATACATGTAAAACTTTGGGGCTTGGTTAAGAGTCTGAAAATCAGCACAATATTATTTAAAAATAAGCAAAACTATACGTTTTTACTAAAACACCCCCAGATGGTCTATATAAATGGATCATCTACAAAACATTTTTGCAAAGAAAAAGCTAGCGTACAATGTCCCTTTAAAGAAAACAGCTTAAAATTGACTTTTAAGTACCTATCTCTCCAACCCCCACAAGGAGGTAGATAGCTTCTGCTGTCATTTGTTTACATATCTTTTCTGTACCCATTACTTCATTATTTAGTATAGATGGCAGTTTCCACAGGCAAAAGTAATCACAAAATAATGGTAAAACAATTTAATACACTCCAGCAGGAAAAATGGATAATTGGGAACGAATTAAAGGTATGATATTGTGGCCCAGAACTTAAGAACATGAGATTAGTTACCACATTAACAAAAAGTACTTTCAATTAGAGTGGTTGTAGCTACAGAAAACAATAGCAATTAAAGTATAAAACTTGCAACAACAAAAAAACTATTTCTGTTTTAATATTGTAGTGCTTAGTGCCCCTTTAATAATAAATATTACATTTATAGCTGCACTGCTAAAGAATAGACTTCACTGTATAGTTATTCATTTCTCTTGATAATGCTGACCTTTCTACACATTTATAATGTGCACACCAATCAACCTGAAGGTAGTAAATATTTATCTACTGATAATAAACTCTACTAATACAAGGAAATGTCATTTCTTGACATTCAGATATACACCCAGAAATGCACCGTAAATAGTAGATATACCTTAACAATCGCTATTTCAAGGATTTTTCTTAAAAAAAAGTTACTGACTTAAATACAAGTAGGTAGGTAGTAGGCAGCTCACATTTACAATTGTTTTGATTTAAAAAAACAACAATCCTTTTGGAAAGGAGCCAGTTTATCATTAAAGGGATACTAAACCCAGATTTAGTATCTCTTTAATGATAAATGTAGCCACCAATAAGCAAGCGCTATCCAGGGCGCTTATCCTAAAATGGCCCGGGTTCTTAGCTTTACATTCCTGCGTTTTAACTAAAGATAGCAAGAGAACAAAGAAATTGATAATAGGAATAAATTTGAAAGTTTCTTAAAATTGCATGCTGTATCTGAATCATGAAAGAAAAAATGTGGGTTTAGTATCCCTTTAAGTACATAATGAGAAAGTACCCAAATGATCATAGGGAGAGTGTGTGATTATTTGGGGTGTGATCATTGAAAGGGTAGGTAGTCTGTAAAGAGGTAATCATAGAGAGGGTGGGTGGTCAAAAAGGAGGTAACCATAGAGAGGGTGGGTGGTCAGAAAGGAGGCAATCATAGATAAGGTTGGTGGTCAAAAAGGAGGTAATCGTAGAACGGGTGGGTGTTCAGAGTGAAGGTAATCATAGAGAGAGTGGGTGGTCAGAAAGGAGGCAATCATAGAGAGGGTAAGTGGTCAGAAAGGAGGTAATCAAAGAGGGTGATTATTAAAGGGACATGAGACCCAACATTTTTATTTCATGATTGAGATAGAGAATACAATTTTAAACAACTTTCTAATTTACTTCTTTTATCTAATTTGTTTCATTCTCTTGTTATCATATGTTGAAGAAGCAGCAATGTGCACTACTGGTTTCTAACTGAACACATGAGTGAGCCAATGACAATCGGTATATATATTCAGTCACCAATCCGCAGAGAGAACCTAGGTTCTTTGCTGCTCCTGAGCTTGCCTAGATAAAGCTTTCCGCAAAGGATAACAAGAAAAGGAAGCAAATTAAATAAAATAAGTAAATTGGAAAGTTGTTTAAAATGGTATCCTCTATCTGAATCATGAATAAAATAGTTTGGGTTTCATGTCCCTTTAAGGAGCTAATTATAGAAAGGGTGGGTGGTTGAAAAGATAGTGAACATAGAGAGTGTGCGTGGTTAGTAAGAGGTAGATAATTAGCAATGTGGAATTATTTACACTTACAAATCCAGATCATGTGCATAGACTGTGTGTTTATGATGAAAGTTCTTTAAGTTTGAAATTTTTTTTATTTTATTTACCTACTGCAAACTATTGCCCATATTAAATATTAGGTTACTGTCCATTTTACAATACATTTGACCTTTATGACTGTATATTAATCTTTAAAAAATGTGCTAGAATATTACATTATTGCACTATTGTTTGAACAGTAATATGTGTTTAACCTCTGCAAAGCAGTTCAACATATAGTTTAAAGTTTTGCTTTGGAGTGGCAATGTACAGCCAATCTTAAAGGGGCATTTCGGTCAACATTTAAATGCACATAGATGAATTACTACTTTGGATAGAAACATATTTGCAATATACATGTATTGGCAAAAATGGTTCAAGTAAAAGTTATCACTGTTTTAGTGTTAACATTTCTCTCTGCACGTGAGCATAGCTAGATATTGTTAGTGCACCCGCATTTTAAATACTGCAGCTGCTCAGAGCACCAGTGGGGCTTGTAATCATGTCGGCAATTAAAAAATTCAGTCATTATAAGATGGTACAAGCACCTTAGACTCTCTGAGCAAGTGCTGTGTTTAAAATGCTGGTGCACAGTACATACTTAAAGGGACATTAAACCCAAACTTTTTCTTTCGTGATTCAGATAGAGCATGCAATTTTAAGCAACTTTCTAATTTACTCCTATTATCAATGTTTCTTCGTTCTCTTGCTATCTTTATTTGAAAAATAAGTCATCTAAACTTTTTTCATGGTTCAGAACTCTGGACAGCAGTTTTTGATTGGTGGATGAATTTATCCACCAATCAGCAAGGACAACCTAGGTTGTTCACCAAAAATGGGCCGGCATCTAAACTTACATTCTTGCATTTCAAATAAAGATACCAAGAGAATAAAGAAAATTTGATAATAGGAGTAAATTAGAAAGTTGCTTAAAATTGCATGCTCTATCTGAATCACAAAAGAAAAAAATTTGGGTTCAGTGTCCCTTTAAATACACGTTTGAAACAGCTGAAGCTTTTATTAGAAGCATTTTTGCTTATACATGTATATTACAAAAATGTTTCTACTCAAAACTGAAATGCACGTATGTGGATTCCAATTTTGGCTGGAATGTCCCTTTAAACCTTTGAGTGCTAATGACGGCTCTGAGCCGTCACAGAGTTTCTAACTCTGGTGCTAATGACGGCTCAGAGCCGTCGCTAGCACTCTCCCACCTTGAGGGAGATCTGGGGGCTCCCACCCACTCCTACCCCGGCGATCGTGCCTGTAGAGTGACAGGCATCGCCAGGGCATCACGTTTTGCGCAGTGACGTCACACGCAATGACATGATGACGTCACTGCACAACTTTATTAACAACTTGTCAATATAAAGTATAGGGAAAGGGGGCATGCTGCTTAGAAGCCTGTATCTCAGGCATCTAAGCAGCTACAGACCCCCAAGACCCACCGTTGGAAAGGTTAGGCGATTAGTATTGGGGATCTGGAAAAAATTAAAAAAAAAGTTTAATTTTTTTTCCCCACAAAATAAATTAAATCATCTTAGCACCCAGGTGGGAAAGTGCTTAGCACTCAAAGGGTTAATACTGCTGGTGATTGGTGGCCAGTGGCCACACACATATGCCGCCCTGGATTGGTTTAGTGGCTGTGTTCAGCTCTGGACCACTCTGGAGCTAAGTTGTTAAAGCAACAATGCAATAATAAAATGCTGCAGCACATTAGAGCATTTTTATTGCTCTTTAGATTGAAATAATTATTTGTAACATGTTTTATTCTTTTTAAAATCTTTGTGCATTAAAGGTTCATGTAACCCAATTTCTTTCAGATACAGCATGCAATTTTAAACAATTTTCCAGTTTATTTCTATTATCAAATGTGCTTTATCCTCTTGGTGTCCTTTGTTGAAGGAGCAGCACTACTGGGAGCTAGCTGAGCAGATCAGATGAGCGAATAACAGGAGTTATATATGTGCAAGCACCAATCAGCAGCTAGCTCCCAGTAGTGCATTGCTGCTCCTGAGCCTACCCAGGTATGCTTTGTAACAAGGGATACCAAGAGAATGAAGCAAATTAGATAACAGAAGTAAATTGTAACATTGTTTAACCCCTTTGCAACAGCTGCTGTACCCTGTACATCAGCTGCTGAAATGGCTTCCAGAGCTGTAGGATGCATGCAGAAATAGCGAGGTCTCACTACTGTCTGAATTATGACATTACTGTCCCTCTCAAGTTTTTGTAAGCCTTTGCAATGTACTGGCAAATTGAAAAGGAGTTTTTCCTCCAATGTATCCTTTTGAGCTCTGATTTCCAACATTAGTAAGGTGTTTACAAAATCGATTAGTATTTGCAGGTGCAATAGCCAGGTAGGGAATGTGAGGCGCTATGTAAACCGCTATATGACAACCAATTAAAGGGGGCGCACTCTAATCACAATATGGTCACCAGAAAAATATAATAAAAAAACAATCTGTGAATAGTAAAAATAAAACTTAAAATATAAATTATATATATATATAGAAAATAATATCAAGCTAAAAAGCAAAGTTGGTATGCGAACAATGCAGTCCCACAATAAATCGGATAATACTGTGCTTAGTCCATCCATTGGTATATATAGTGCAAACATAAGGTGTACGGCTGCTCTCCTCACTCCAGATCAGGCTCTAAAATGGATACAAAACAGAGGGGCGCCTCGTGTACATCAGAAGTACAACCAAACATCGCAACGCAAATAGCCAAATGGATACTCACATTCACGATTAGTATTTGCCGGTGCAATAGCCAGGTAGGGAATGTGAGGTGCTATGTAAACAGCTATAGACTTAAGAATATTCAGTTTTATTGAATTGCAGTTGGACAAATGTGCTTTCTCGTACATATATGATGAATTCTCAGCATGACATAAGAATTTAGGAGAATCTGGTGAGATAAAAAATAAAGATGCACTTATATCTACTGCAGCACTGGAATATTTAAAGGGACATTGAACTATAAAAACATTTTATAAGCATAGTATTTAGATTATTCCCCGCCTCCCTCTAGCCATGGGTGCCGCTATGTTGAAATCTTTTACTATATTCCAGTGCTGACCTATTTGCGTATGTGCAACAACTCACCTTCAGATACCTGTAGTGTACCCTTAGTTCCAATATGGCAGCACCCATGATTAGAGGGAGGTGCATGAAATCTATTTAGTGTTCATTGTCCCTTTAAATTGTTCCTTTTGCTAAATAGCTGTCTTTTCCCTACCTGCTCCATCCCTTTAAAAGGAACCGTAAAAAACAGAATAATGCAAAAAAAGTAAAAACTGATTCCATAAGAATGCAACAGTACATTTACTGCGATATCACTAGCTGCGGTTGTTAGCAGAAGTAGACTTCACCATAATTTATTTTCACTTAATTAAGATGCTCTTTATCAGTACTTCCTTTAAGAGATATCGTAAGTGTTTTTTTACTTTTAATTCGCCATTTACTTCTGCAGATACGTTGAGTAATAACTTATGCTGTGACTCATCTCTCTCCCACGGAACTAATTTGTGTCATTGCTTAATATATTCCCAGACGATTTATTTGTAATAAATGGAATTTTATTTTTACTATGTTCTCCACTTTTGTTTGTATAGCTAAGTCCACAAGTTATAGTCTTAGCTAGCATGGTCTAGCTTTGCATTCACCTTTATAAACAGCAGTTCTATTGAGTTGAATACTAATAAAATTACTGTTTGTCATCTTCTGCTAATCAAAGACAGAGACAACACACTAAAAGCCCTTTGAGGCTTTTTGATGAGAAATGTGCTGTATTAATGATACAATTAATAGCAATTATTTTTAATTAAACACACACATATAATAAAATGGTATAGACCTGAAAATATCAAATGACATGATTGTACACCAACTGCAGTAATCTGGATACCTTTTCAAACTACTGGGTCACAGCTATAGACCCGACAGCCTTTGATCCTTTCAACATCAATAAAATAGATGTCTGTGTCCCATGTTTCTGTGCTAGCTACTTAAAGGACCAGTCAACACAGTAGATTTGCATAATCAACAAATGCAAGATAACAAGACAATGCAATAGCACTTAGTCTGAACTTCAAATGAGTAGTAGATTTTTTTTCTGACAATTTTAAAAGTTGTCTTTTTCCACTCCCCCTGTACCATGTGACAGCCATCAGCCAATCACAAATGCATACATGTACCATGTGACTGTCATCCGCCAATCACAAATGCATACACACTTATTGTTGCACATGCTCAGTAGGAGCTGGTGACTCAAAAAGATTAAATATAAAAAGACTGTGCACATTTAGTTAATGGAAGTAAATTGGAAAGTTGTTTAAAAGTGCTGCTCTATCTGAATAATGAAAGTTTAATTTTGATTGAGTGTCCCTTTAAAGTGATGGTATAGTCTAGCGTTTTTGAAACATTAGTATTTACCAGTGCCACAATAATAGGAGTAAATTAGAAAGCTGCTTAAAATTGCATGATCTATCTGAATCACAAAATATTTTTTTTGGGTTCAGTGTCCCTTTAATGCCGATTAGCCTGCACGGCTATTGGCTACGAGGTAAAAATATCACCTCATTGAAAAAAAAAAAATGTTTTGCCATGGGCTGCCATAGACGCTCAGCTTGGCATAAACTTGCTGCAAATAAAGGTACTTTCAGCATGACGTTTTTTATACTTCATAACAGTAGCACTGCTACGCTAGGATTTACCATCCCTTTAAAGGGACATTACACACATTGTTTAATTACTATAACCTGTTGTGTTGCTATAAAATTGTCACTCCACTCCCGTGCTTCCGTTGCACCGCTCTGGCTGTTGCCAGGGATGCGGCGGTTGCTGTGAGTGTGCGGCGATGACGTCATCGCTGCACGTCTATTCCCCTCTCATGCCGGTTGGATCCTTTGAACTCCTCCTTGACGCAAATCGCCGCCTATGTAAGTACCTGCATAACTTATATTCACTGCCCAAATATAGGTGTTACTGTGTGTGCTCCTAGCTGCTTTATTACTTGAATTGCTGGATTGCCTTATTATTGCTGAACTTTGCCTGTCTGACTACTCTGCCTGTTTAACCCTTGAATTGCTGGATTGCCTTATCATTGCTGAACTCTCCCTGTCTGACTAATCTGCCTGGTTTACCCCTGAACTGCTAAACTGCTGGATTACCTTCTGTTGCTGACCTCTGCCTGTTCCTGACCATTCTATTGGTTTACCCCTGAACTACTATACTGCTGGATTGCCTTTCTGTAGCTGAACTCTGCCTGTCTCTGACCATTCTCTGCCTTAATCTTATTGCCGTAAAGGACTACCTTGTTTACCGTGAGTACTGCTTACCTCATTTCTTACACTCACTTTGTTCTCTGATATTTCCTTATTCTTCCACTTGACGCCGGGATAAGAAGACTACTGGCCAAGTTTGGTCTGATAGGGAAATATCCCACGAGCATTACAAAAATAACATATCAGCCAAATATTAAAATTTTTAAAGCAATATAACATTCTTTTTCCTGCAATTGTTTTTCACTAACCAAACTCGACCCACCATTTGCCATTTTTTTAAGGAGCCAATCTGGGGTTTAGCCTGCCGACAACAAGGATGGCCAGGGTAAAAATGTCAGTATAAAGTTTATATATATATATATATATATATATATATATATATATATATATATATATATATATATATATATATATATATATATATATATATATATTATCAGCTAAATCCAATTAGGGACATGTATGTAGCAGGGTTAGTCTTGGGAAGTCAGCAGGGCTCATTTTTAGTTCTGAAAATTATAAAATCTAATTACATGGAAAGTGGGCAAAATACATAATGAAACTATATCCCAATGTGGTTTCATTGTGCATAACTAAACATGTTCTATGAAAATCTCAAGGTGTTTACTGTTCCTTTAAGTATCTTAAAGGGTCATTATAGTGGAAAAAATGACATTCTCTAATTCATTAAATTTCTGGACCAGCATTGTTTTGTGGCTTCCGAACAGTACTTTGCATTGCATGGTTGCTAGTGTTAAAATTACAAAATAACAAAATAGAGCATATCATTGTTCTACTATAATGTCCCTTTAAGGTTGAAAATAGTGTTATAAATAATAAAAATATAAATAAGTAAAATATATACAATACAGTAGCTAGTGACACCGGCTCTAACTTTTCACAACGAAGCATTTCAAGTTGAACCTTTTGCCATTTATCGAGTGGTAAGAAAAAGTGTCTAACAGGTGCACTTTTATCAGCGCCACTTTAATTCCGCTATTCCATAGGCGGATTTGCATCTACTTGCGTATCATGAGACTATATAAGGATGACTAACACTGGTAACTATATTCACAAGGAATCATTGAATGGAGGAGTACCTTAATGTTTTTGGACAGTCTATGCGGGGTTAACTAACTTCACCTGTCTGAACACTGATCCTCATATTCAAACGGGTCTAATGTATCTCTATGGATGAATGCCTTTGCACATTAATGTGTAAGTTGCATTCTATTGAAAGTTAATATCATTTATTTGTATAGCGCTGCAAAATTCCGTAGCTCTGGAGTTATATGCGTTACTAAGGTCATCCTATGGGGCCGATTTATTATGCTGCGAAAGAAGCAGACGGATCGCACGGAAACATAAGTTAAGAAGCAGCGGTCTTTAGACCGCTGCTTCTTAACTTATCCGCCACCTCTAAGGCGGTGTACAGCAATCATCCCCATAAGATACGATCGGGATGATTGACACCTCCTGCCATGATTGGTCGCAAATCTGCAGGGAGTGGCATTGCACAAGCATTTAGCTAGAAATGCTTGTGCAATGTTAATTGCCGACAGTGTATGCTGTCATGCTGTGTCGGCATTTAGCGATGTCGGGGGACGTGATCCGCTACAGCATCTTAATAAATCAGCCCCTATGGCATCTATTTATCAAACCGTCAACTTACTTGCATTCGACGGCACCAATACACTCGCCTAAGATCGCCTAACATTGCTGCCGCGGACCTGAATACGTTCTCCAAAATTATCAAAAAAGCTGTCAAAAAGCCGCGTACCAAGTACGGTGCGATGAGCAGCAGACTGTTGTTAACTAACAGTCATCGATCTCGCTGCTCTTCGGCTTTTTTACAGCTTTATTGTTACCCTGTCACTAAACATCCACACTATACTATACTATACTGTTTTACCCCCTATACCACCGCTCCTGGACCCCGCCACAACTAAATAAAGTGATTAACCCCTAAACCGCCACTCCCGGAGCCTGCCGCAACTAAATAAAGTGTTTAACCACTAAACCGCCGCTCCCGGAGCCCACCGCCACCTACATTATACTTATTAACCCCTAATCTTCCGCCCCTACATTATATTTATTAACCCCTAATCTGCCCCCCCCACACTGCCGCCGTCTACATTATATTTATTAAGCCCTAATCCGCCCCCCCTACACCGCCGCCACCTACATTATATTTATTAACCCCTAATCTGCCCCCCCTGCACCGCCGCCACTTACATTATACTTATTAACCCCTAATCTGCCCCCCTACACCTCTGCCACTTACCTACATTTATTAACCACTAATCTGCCGCCCCCAACCTCGCCGCCACTATATTAAATTTATTAACCCCTAAACCTAAGTCTAACCCTAACACCCCCTAACTTAAATATAATTTAAATAAATCGAAATAAATATTACTATCATTAAATAAATTATTCCTATTTAAAATGAAATACTTACCTGTAAAATAAACCCTAAGATAGCTACAATATAACTAATAGTTACATTGTATCTATCTTAGGTTTTATTTTTATTTTACAGGCAAGTTTGTATTTATTTTAACTAGGTAGAATAGTTATTAAATAGTTATTAACTATTTAATAACTTCCTAGTTAAAATAAATACAAATATACCTGTAAAATAAAACCTAACCTAAGTTACAATTACACCTAACACTACACTATAATTAAATAAATTCCCTAAACTAAATACAATTAAATAAAATTATCTAAAGTACAAACCCCCCCCCACTAAATTACAGAAAATAATAAACAAAGTACAAGATTTTTAAACTAATTACACCTAATCTAATCCCCCTAACAAAATAAAAAAGCCCCCCCCAAAATAAAAAAAGCCCTACCCTACACTAAATTACAAATAGCCCTTAAAAGGGCCTTTTGCGGGGCATTGCCCCAAAGTAATCAGCTCTTTTACCTGTAAAAAAAAATTACAACCCCCCAAACATTAAAACCCACCACCCACACACCCAACCTTACTCTAAAACCCACCCAATCCCCCCTTTAAAAAACCTAACACTAACCCCTTGAAGATCACCCTACCATGAGAAGTCTTCACCCAACCGGGCCGAAGTCCTCAACGAAGCTGGCAGAAGTGGTCCTCCAGACAGGCAGAAGTCTTCATCTAGACGGCATCTTCTATCTTCATCCATCCAGCGCGGAGCGGCTCCATCTTCAAGACATCCGACGCGGAGCATCCTCTTCATCCGGAGTCTTCTTCAACAATGACAGGTCCTTTAAGTGACGTCATCCAAGATGGCATCCCTTCAATTCCGATTGGCTGATAGAATTCTATCAGCCAATCGGAATTAAGGTAGGAAAAATCCTATTGGCTGATGCAATCAGCCAATAGGATTGAAGTTCAATCCTATTGGCTGATCCAATCAGCCAATAGGATTGAGCTCGCATTCTATTGGCTGTTCCAATCAGCCAATAGAATGCGAGCTCAATCCTATTGGCAGATTTCTACTTTTGCCGGTTTGTAGGGTTTGATAACTAAGGGGAATCAGGCTCGCCACAAATACGCTGCGGAATTCCAGCGTATTTGCGGTTGACGGCTTGATAAATAGATGCCTATGTCTCTTTCACTGTATTGCTAGTGTGCTGATGATATAGGGGAGCACATAGATCCTATATTATGTTTAATACCATGATGTCGGATAGCTACAAAATTTTGTAGTGTCAACCTCTGGTGTAGGTGTTGCGCATCCCCTATATTTACTCACTCACTCACTACTCATTACTATGCATTTGTATTTTGCAAGCCCATATAGGTTATATTCTGTGATAATTTGTTTTATCCCTGCATAGATCCTCAGGAAGACTATGGTGGCAGTTTTTCTCACTTAAGACAAAGCCATCTGCTGGTGGAGGTGTTGCAAGGGATTTCTTCCTATGGCATTTGCCTAATATACTTATATATATTTGCATTCTGTATGGTTATTCTCTTTATTGAGATGGCCACGCTCTGTTTTTCTTTTATTCTTTTCTTTCTTTTTTATGTTTGGTGTTTATAATGGCGCGCATACACAGAGTTCAAGTTCGTCAGACTGATTACATTTAGCTGAATTTCTGCAACGTCTTGCAATGATTAAAACTTTTATGCTGGAATCCCTCTCTTTTTGTTTGTAAAAATATAATAATCCTGCATTTCTCTCTTGGTCTTGCGTTCTAAATAGCAACGGTGTCCATAGTACATATTTTTGCTATTTTCTAATTGGTAAAGGCTTCATTGTTTCACATCATTAATTCAAAGTAGCATATGCAAGATATTGATTACTTATAAATTTACTTATGGATATTATGCAATATTTTGTTTACAATCGTTTTCCTGGTTTTGTGTTCAGTAGACAGTAATCAATAAAATATAGACCAGCAACAAAGTGATAATCCAAATGTCTTTTAGCATTTCCCCCTAGTGACTTACACTTTTCTTACGGTTGAGTATCTGTTCTTTATTCTTGTAATGAACACGTTTCGTGTAATGAAGATTATCTATATTCTTAGAATGAATACACTAAACTGGAAATTTGTGCTGAACGTCTAGATACTGAAAATAAACATGTTAAACTGTATAAGTAACATCTTCACTTAGTAATAATGTTGAATATATGTACCCCAATAATGAAAGTGTTGTAATGTGTATAGATGTAGAGTATATACTGGTTATGCATATGCTGCACTCCATGGTGTTACTGAATATCTATATACTGATAATGAACATCTTTACTCCATAGTACATGTACACTAATAATGAAACTGTTTTACTGTATACTGATGCAGAGTATATATACTGATAAAGTATATACTGCACTGCATAGTGCTGTAAGTATCTATAGATTACACTCTGATTACTATAAGCATTTTCCTTATGTCATAATGTGCAATATCTGTACAATGATAATAAACATGCAGCAGTGTATGATGATGTTGAATGTACAGTATACACTGATCAAAAAACAAACCAAATCTGATATAAAACCTTAATCTTCTTATACTATAAAGCTGGAAAAAAATGTCTGCTGAATTTTACTTTTTAATTTTACTTCTAGAAAAAAGGCTCCATTCTGTACCTAATTACAGGCGTTAACAGGCGTTAAGAAATCTGTTAAAATTTAGGAGCCAGTAAAAAATGTTATAAGCCAGGCACACTTTTAAGAGCCAAACAGTGATATTTGTATATAGATATATGGAGAATAACTCAAAAAATTAGGAGCCAGGGGTAAAATTCTAAGATATATGTATATATAGTGTTTGGAAAATGCATTAATTACTGTTTGATGGTGAATATATAACAGATACGCCCAAAAGGTTCTGGATAGTAGATCACAAGACTGTTATGTGATTTCCTAATTCTCTTTCAGGGCTTGATTATCAAAACTTTCCGTTATGGAAAGAAATCATGCAAAACATTTTTATTATTATTTGTTTTTAGCAATATATTGTAATGTATTGGTCTCACCTTTACATAGCGAGATAAACCGCTTTCAAGAAAAAAATTGATTTAATTTACCTCACGGTACTAACAAGACTCCTTAGAAAATCTCACTAGACCAGAGAGTTTAATATCATCTGGCCCTCATCCCTTCGTGATAGTATGGGCTCGCAATTAATGAAATGTAAAATTGTTTCTGCACAAGTATATTATACAGTACTACAGCGGTTTTAATTAAAAACAATCATGTTAAACAAAGATTATTTTCATGTGTAAGCTTAAAGGGACATGAAAACCAAACATTTTATTTCATGATTCAGACAGAGCATACAATTTTAAACAACTTTCCAATTTACCCTTTCCAATTTAGCCTTTGTTAAAAAGCATACCTAGATAGGCTCAGTAGCTGGCAGCTAGGTGTTGATTGGTGGCTGCCGATATATCCCTTTTGTCATTGGTTTAATGGGACATGATACCCCAATGTTGAAGTACTTAAATGTGAAGCAGCATAGCTGTGCAACGCTGACTACAACATTTCACATGAACATATCTATGTAAAAAATATATTTCTCTTGTTAAGTGTATCCAGTCCACGGATCATCCATTACTTATGGGATATATTCTCCTTCCTAACAGGAAGTTGCAAGAGTCCACCCACAGCAAAGCTGCTATATAGCTCCCCCCCTAACTGCGATTACCAGTCATTCTCTTGCAAGTCTCAACATAGATAGGAGGTCGTGAGAGTCTGTGGTTTTTTTATACTTAGTTTATTTCTTCAATCAAAAGTTTGTTATTTTTAAATGGCACCGGAGTGTGCTGTTTATCTCAGGCAGTATTTGGAAGAAGAATCTGCCTGCGTTTTTTCTATGATCTTAGCAGACGTAACTAAGATCCAGTTGCTGTTCTCACACATTCTGAGGAGTAAGGTACTTCAGAGGGGGAATGGCGTGCAGGTTTTCCTGCAAATAAGGTATGTGCAGTAAAATATTTTTCTAAGGAATGGAATTGACTAAGAAAATACTGCTGATACCGAAGTAATGTAAGTACAGCCTTTAAATGCAGTGAAAGCGACTGGTACCAGGCTGATTGATAGAGATATATGCTAAGGTATGTGCAGTAATATATTTTTCTAAGGAATGGAATTGACTAAGAAAATACTGCTGATACCGAAGTAATGTAAGTAAAGCCTTAAATGCAGTGATAGCGACTGGATCAGGCTTATTAATAGACATACATACTCTTATAAGAATGTGTTTTAAAACGTTTGCTGGCATGTTTAATCGTTTTTTAACATATGTTTGGTGATAAAACTTATTGGGGCCTAATTTTTCCACATGGCTGGCTTAAATTTTGCATAGAAACAGTTATAGGGAAGGTAATCCACAGTTTTGTTGTGTCTGTTTAAAAAAAAATGTTGTTTTTTTTTTTTTTTTTAATCTGTTTTTTTGCATTAAGGGGTTAATCATCCATTTGCAAGTGGGTGCAATGCTCTGTTAACTTATTACATGTACTGTAAAAATTTCGTTTGATTTACTGCCTTTTTTCACTGTTTTTCAAATTTTGACAAAATTTGTTTCTCTTAAAGGCACAGTAACGTTTGTTATATTTGCTTGTTAACTTGATTTAAAGTGTTTTCCAAGCTTACTAGTCTCTTTATTAGTTCTAACATGTCTAACATAGAGGAGGCTCTGTGTTTATTATGTTTAAAGCCATGGTGGAACCCCATTTTAGAATGTGTACCAGATGTACTGATTTCATGTTAAACAATAAAGATCATTTTTTGTATTTAAAAACATTATCACCAGAGGATTCTGTCGAGGGGGAAGTTATGCCGACTAACTCTCCCCACGTGTCAGACCCTTTGACTCCCGCTTTAGGGACTCACGCTCAAATGGCGCCAAGTACATCAAGGGCACCCATAGCGTTTATTTTACCAGAGGATTCTGTCGAGGGGGAAGTTATGCCGACTAACTCTCCCCACGTGTCAGACCCTTTGACTCCTGTTTATTTTACAAGACATGGCAAAGGTTGTGTATAATACACTGGCAGCAGTATTAGTCAGACTACCTGAAATTAAAGGAAAGCAAAACAGCTCTGGGGGTAGATACAGAGCATACAGACGCTTTAAGAACCATGTCTGATACTACCTCACAATATGCTTAGTCTGTGGGTGATATTTGTGACTCAGGGAAGATGATTTAACCTGATTTTGATATTTCTACATTTAAAATTTATGCTTGAGAACCTCCACTTGTTGCTCAGGGAGGCTTTAGCTGCTCTGAATGAATGTGTACAATCGCAGTGCCAGAGAAATTGTGTAGACTGGATAAATAATATGCAGTGCCGGTGTGTACTTATGTTTTTCCAATACCTAAAGAGGTTTACTAAAATTTTTCATAAGGAATGGGATAGACCAGGTGTGCCGTTCTCTTCCCCTCCTATTTTTTAGAAGAATGTTTTCTAATAGTTGCCACCACACGGGACTTATGGCAGACAGTTCCTAAGGTGGAGAGAAGAGTTTCTACTCTAGCTAAGCGTACCACTACCTCTGGCGAGGACTGTTGTGCTTTTATAGATCCAATGGATAAAAAATGTTTATTCAACAAGGTTTTATCCTGCAGCCCCTTGCACGCATTGCTCCTGTCACTGCTGCTGCGGCGTTCTGGTTTGAGTCTCTTGATGAGGCTTTACAGGCTCCATTGGATGAATATATTTGACAAGCTTAGAGCACTTAAGCTAGCCAATTCCTTTGTTTTCTGATGCCTTTGTTCCTTTGACTAGACTAACGGCTAAGAATTCTGTTTTTTACTATACTGGCGCGCAGAGCGCTATGGCTTATATCATGGTCAGCTGTCGTGACTTTAATAAATAAGCTACTTAACTTCCCTTCAAGGGGCAGACCCTATTCAGGCCTAGTTTGAAGGAGATTATTACTTATATCACTGGAGGAAAAGATCATGCCCTTCCTCAGGACAGGTCCAAATCAAGGGACAAAAAAGGCCTAATTTTCGTGCCTTTCGAAAATTCAAGGCAGGTGTGGCATCAACTTCCTCTAAGGCAAAATAAGAGGGAACTTTTGCTCAGTCCAAGGCGGTCTGGAGACAACCAGACCTGGAACAAAGATAAGCAGGTCAAGGAGCCTGCTGCTGCCTCTAAAACAGCATGAGGAACGGACCCCTATCTGGTAACGGATCCTATAGGGGGCAGACTTCATTCTTCGCCCAGGCGTGGGCAAGAGATGCCCAGGATCCCTGGGCATTGGAAATTATACCCCAGAGATATCTTCTGGATTTCAAAGCTTTCCCCCCCAAAAAAGGGGAGTTTTTGCCTTTCACATTTATCTGCAAACCAGATAAAGAAAGAGACATTCTTGCATTGTGTACGTGACCCATTCAGTTCCAATAGAGGAACAGGGACACAGTTTTCCTCAAATCGGTTTGTGGTTCCCAAGGAAAGGAAACCTTCAGACCTATTTTGGATCTAAAAGATCTTAAACAAATTCTTTAGAATTTTATCATTTAAGATGGAAACTATTCGTACCATCTTAACTATGATCCAGGAGAGTCAATAGAGGACTACAATGGATTTGAAGGATGCTTATCCTCACATTACGATGCATAAAGATCACCATCGGTTTTTCAGGTTTGCCTTTCTAGACAGGCATTACCAGTTTGTAGCTCTTTCCTTTGGGTTAACTACAGCCCCTAGAATCTTTATGGAGGTTCTGGGGTCACTTTGGCGGTCCTTAGGCCGCGGGGCATAGAAGTGGCCCCTTATTTAGACGACATCCTGATACAGGCGTCAAACATCCAAGTTGCCAAGTCTCATACGGACGTAGTACTGGCATTTCTGAGATCGCATGGGTGGAAAGTGAACAAGGAAAGAGTTCTCTATCCCCAATATCAAGGGTTTCCCTCCTAGGGATTCTGGTAGATTTTGTAGAAATTAAAATTTACCTGACGGAGTCCAGGTTGTCAAAGTTTCTAAATTTCTGCCGTGTTCTTCATTCCATCCGCGCCCTTTGGTGGCTCAGTACATGAATGTAATCGGCTTAATGGTAGCGGCAAGGGACATAGTACCGTTTGCACGCCTACATTTCAGACCACTGCAACTATGCATGCTCAGCCAGAGGAACGGGGATTACACAGATTTGTTCTCCTGTTAAATCCGGACCAAGAAACCAGAGATTCTCTTCTCTGGTGACTATCTCGGGTCCATCTGTCCAAGGGTATGACCTTCCGCAGGTCAGATGGGACAATTGTTACAACAGATGCCAGCCTTTTAGGTTGGGATACAGTCTGGAACTCCCTGAAGGCTCAGGGATAGTGGACTCAGGAGGAGACCCTCCTTCTAATGAATATTCTGGAACTGGGAGCGATATTCCATGCGCTTCAGACTTGGCCTCAGTTAGCAACTCTGAGGTACATCATATTTCAGTCGGACAATATCACGACTGTGGCTTACATCAACCATCAAGGGGGAACAGAAGTTCCCTAGCAATGTTAGAAGTCTTAAAATAATTCACTGGACAGAGACTCACTCTTGTCTAAAAGCTATCCCTATCCCAGGTGTTGAGAACTGGGAGGCAGATTTTCTAAGTCGTCAGACTTTTCATCCGGGGGAGTGGGAATTCCCTCCGGAGGGGTTTGCACAAGATCAAGCAGGAGAGTGCTTTGGTGCTTTTGACAGCGCCTGCGTGGCCACGCAGGACCTGGTATGCAGATCTGGTGGACATGTCATCCTTTCCACCACGGTCTCTGCGTCTGAGACAGGACCCTCTACCTCAGGGTCTTTTCAACCATCTAAATATAACTAATCTGAGATGGACTGCCTGGAGACAGAACGCTTGATGTTATCAAAGCATGGCTTCTCCGAGTCAGTAATTGATACCTTAATACAGGCATAAAAGCCTGTCTCTAGGAAAATTTAACATAAGATATGGTGTAAATATCTTATTGTTATGAATCCAAGGGTTACTCATGGAGTAAAGTCTGGATTCCCAGGATATTATCTTTTCTCCAAGATGATTTTGAGAAAAGGGTTGTCAGCTAGTTCTTTAAAAGGACAGATTTCTACTCTGTCTATTCTTTTGCACAAGCGTCTGGCAGGTATTCTAGACGTTCAGGCATTTGGTCAGGCTTTGGTTAGAACCAAGCCTGTGGTTAAAAATGTTGCTCCGCCATGGAGCTTAAAGCTGGTTCTTAAGGTTCTTCAAGGAGTTCCATTTGAACCTTTTTGGTAGCTATTTCCTCGGCTCATAGAGTCTCCGAGTTATCTGCGTTGCAATGTGATTCTCCTTATCTGGTTCTCCGTACGGATAAGGTAGTCCTGTGTACCAACCTGGGTTTTTACCTAAGGTGGTATCTAACAAGAATATCACTCAAGAGATTGTTGTTCCATTCTTGTATCCTAATCCTTCTTCAAAGAAGGAACGTCTATTACACAATTTGGACGTGGTTCGTGTTTTAAAGTTTTACTTACAAGCTACTACAGATTTTCATCAAACATTCACCTTGTTTGTTGTCTATTCTGGACAGAGGAGAGGTCAAAGGACTTCAGCAACATCTCTGTCTTTTTGGTTAAAAAGCATAATTCATTTAGCTTATGAGACTGCTGGACAGCAGCCTCCTGAAGGGATTACAGCTCATTCTACTAGAGCTGTGGTTTTCACTTGGGCCTTTTTTAAATGTGGCTTCTGTTGAACAGATTACAAGACGGAGTCTTGGTCTGCGTTTCATACTTTTTCAAATTTAACAAATTTGATACCTTGCTTCTTCGGAGGCTATTTTTGGGAGAAAGGGTTTTTTACAGGCAGTGGTAACTTCCGTTTAAGTACCTGCCTTGTCCCTCCCATCATCCGTGTACTTTAGCTTTGGTATTGGTATCCCATAAGTAATGGATGATCCGTGGACTGGATACACTTAACAAGAGAAAACATAATTTATGCTTACCTGATAAATTTATTTCTCTTGTAGTGTATCCAGTCCACGGCCCGCCCTGTCACTTTAAGGCAGGTAATTTTTCCATTAAACTACAGTCACCACTGCACCCTATGGTTTTCCTTTCTCTGCATGTTTTCGGTCGAATGACTGGTAATGGCAGTTAGGGGAGGAGCTATATAGCAGCTTTGCTGTGGGTGGACTCTTGCAACTTCCTGTTGGGAAGGAGAATATATCCCATAAGTAATGGATGATCCGTGGACTGGATACACTACAAGAGAAATAAATTTATCAGGTAAGCATAAATTATGTTTTTGCCTTAAAATTTCCTCTGTAGCCACATCCCATTGTAAATTGACTTTAAGCAGCCAATCAGGAGGCTAGTCACAGGATTTGTAAGGGAGCGTGCATCTGGCATCTACAAGCACAGTCATGTTATATTCCCTCCTCAGTTTAAGAACTTTTAGTATAAAATCTTGTGTAGATTTCAGTGATTAAGCTGATTGGCTGTTGTTTTTTTCAACATACAATAGCTGAGTAACAACTGTTCACAGAGCACTTACTATTGCGAGCTGAATACATTGTGAGGTAAAATATCTTCCTTTTTTTACATAGAGATAGTCAGGTGATATTTCCTAGTCAACTTTTTACAGTAATGCTACATTGTTTTCAAGTGATTTACCATATGGTTATTATGTCCCTTTCATCCAGCTCTCATTAGTGCATTGCTGCTTTTTCAATAAAGGATACCAAGAGAATAAAACAAAATTGATAATTTAATTAAAAAGGAAAGTTGCTTAAAAATGTATGCTCTATCTGAATCATGAAATAAATAATTGAATTGTATGTCCTTTTAATGTTTCTGAGGCTTACTGTCTGATCATACTGACAGACTTCAGAAACAACTGTTTTTTTGTCTCACTTAAGTATAGGTGCCCCTTATATACAGTGTTGTCTAAACTGTGTCATACCATATACAACAAAAAGTATGTTTTGAAATATAATTGGTTTACTTTTTTTATACAGGGAGATGTAAAAATGAATGAGATTTTGAAGTACACACACCAATTTCTGCAGAAGTTCTGTGCCGGTAATCCAGAAAACCAGGCTCTACTACACAAGCACCTATCTTTGTTCCTGACCCCAGGTGTAAGTACACAAGAACAGAACATTCTAAATCAATGATAAAAGGAAGAAACATCTTTCTGAAGTACTGAGAGGCATAATGCCATACAAAATGAATTATAAGGGCAAGGAGCAAAAAAAGGAACATTGTTTTTATCTGTTATAAAATTCTATATATATTTTTTAAAATTCTTTTTATTAAGATATCATACATAGGGAGACATACGGGATATTGATTAGATAGTTGTAGTACATATAACAATGAAATGCCATTCTATTAAAGTCCAGTATATCAGAGAACACATAATTTGTAAATATGTGTTGGTAAATAGTGAATTGCAGATCACCAAGTTAATTTAGGACTATGTATTGGTATGTGATATGAAGATCACATTGTTAGCATTCTTCATGTTTATCTAAATGTTTAATATAAATTCAGAAACAATGAGAATAAACTCAACTATTACTGTGAAGTAGAAAAAAAATAATAATAAAAAACATGTGAACATAACCATACATAACAATGTAAGGCTCTACATTTTGGAAGTAAACATATGTAGGTTACCTATTATTTAAATTGGACTAGTCTAGAGCAAAACAAAGGAGAAAAAGGATTTGGGAGTACTTGTATATATAACAAGCTAAAGATGGGTGCACAATGAAGGGCAGTGGCTTCTAGGGCTAATAAGATACTATTAAAAGAGGGAGGAAAGCATAATTCTGTCACTATATAAATCCCTGATAAGACCTCACCTTGAGTATGGAGTGCAGTTCTAGGGATTAATCTCAAAACAAGACATTGCAGAAAGTTCAGAGAAGGGCAACAAAACTAATAAGGGGAATTGAGGATTTAAACTATGAAGAGAGGTTAGCTAAATTGGTTCTGTTTTCTCTAGAAAAAAAAGGCTCTTGAGAGGGGATAAGATTACTTTATAGAAATATATTCAAGGCCAGTATACTGAGTTGTTTATTCTAACGTTGTTTTTGGCAAGAGGTCACAATTTAAAGCAACGTAAATATTTTTTCATTGCAAGAGCAATCAAATTGTGGAACTCATTACCTGAAAAGTTAGTGAATGCCAGTACCTTAAAAGGGCCATGATACCCAAATGTTGAAACACTTGAAAGTGATGCAACATAGCTGTAAAAAGCTGACTAGAAAACATCACCTGAACATCTCTATGTAAAAAAGAAAGATACTTTACCTCAAAATGTCCTAAGTATTCACATCTCATTGTAAAGGACTTTAAGCGGCAAATCAGTATGTCTGTCCAAGGACCTACAAGGGAGTGAGCCTCATGCACACTCATGTTATTTCCCTACTCAGTTTAAGGAAGTTTACTATGAAATTTCATCAGAGTTAAGTGAAATCTCATGAGATCACAGTAAAAGAGTTCATGACCTCAGCACTGTTGATGCTAATTGGCTGCAGTAAAAATGTTTACATAGGACTTACTCTGGTGAGCTGAGGAAATTGTGAGGTAAAATATCTTCCTTTTTTATATAGAGATTCTCCTGTCAGCTTTTTACAGTTTTTACATATATTTTTCTGTCAGCTTTTTACAGTTATACTGCATCAGTGTCAAGTGATTTAGCATGTTAGTATTATGTCCCTTTTAACAAATTTAAAAATAGCTAAGATACATTTCTGGCTAGAACCAGAATTCACGGATAAGATTGCTTGTGTTAAATGCGTCAGCTTTCTAATTGTATTCATGTACGTTCAATTGGCAAGTTTTTTTAATTGTAAATCAAGTAGGATCTGTATAGGTTGAATTCAGTAGACTTCTGTATTCTTTTAACCTCATTATTATTATCAGTTTTTTGTAGAGCGCCAACAGGTTCCACAGCGCTAAAGACATGGGTCTAATATGCAAGGGGATAGTTATGAGAGACAAAGGGATAAAGGGCCCTGCCAAGATTTTCACTGTTGTAAATAATCTCTCATGAAAGTGATCATCAAAGCAGCTAGGCTCATAGCTTACATGCTAAGGGGATAGCTAAAGGAGGAGAGGAGCTAAAATAGAAAAATGTTGGTGTATATTACATGCATCCCTAAACAGAGTCATCTACTATGTTGCTATAACGGTGCTCTGACAAAATGCCGATGGACATTTGGACGACGGACAGAATGCCAAAAGCATGTTCCGATTTTGACCGAGGGCAGATACGCTCCAGAGTGCTCTGTTCTAATCAGAGCCTCGGGTGCCGCAACCACCTCTGGGAACCTTACCATGGGTCCCAGACCGCACGTCTTGTAATTCTCTGTCTGTCTATCGAATCTATTTTTTTATTTATCTATCTATCTATCTATCTATCAAATCTATCTATCTAATTTATCTATCACATCTATTTATCTATCTAATCTATGTATTTATGTATCTATCTATCTATCTATCTATCTTGTGGACGGACTGTTATCTGACAGCCACTTGTGTGTCAGCCAAATGTCCGTCGGCCAAATGTCTGTCGGCTAACAGTCAGGCCACGTGCTATAACATGTCACTTCAAGATTAACAAGCTCCAGCTAAGTGGGACCATTGTGCGCTTAATGTATGATGACACGGTTGTGAAAGGAGAGAAAATAAATAAATAAATAAATAAAAAATATTAAAAAGAAATTAAATTATCCTCCAAAATTGTATATTTGAATTGAAAGTTCAATATTTCCCTTCTTTTTTTCAAATAGATATTAAAGAGCCTTAAATCCAATTTTTTTTAATTCACGATTCAGATGGAACATACCATTTTAAACAGCTTTCCAATGTACTTCTATTATCAATTTGTCTTTGTTTTCTTGTTATCCTTTGTTGAAAAGCAGAAAGATAAGTTCAGGCGTGTGCACGTGTCTGCAGTACTATATGGCAGCAATTTTATACATTAACAAGAGCATTAGATGGCAGCACTATTTCCTGTCATGTAGTGCTCCAGGCATGTGCACACTACCTATCTAGATATCTCTTCTACAAAGAATAATATGAGATCAAAACAAATTTGTTAATATAAGTAAATTGGAAACCTTTTTAAAATTGTATTCTCTATCTGAATCATGAAAGAAAAAAAATCTGTGTTTCATGTCCCTTTAAAATGAAAAGTACATTTTTTTTTTCTTGTTAAAATGATTTTCTGAACTTATTTTATCATGACATATGATACATCATGACATAACACTACATATTAATTTACAAATGACCTTTGTAGCTAGGACTCTAGTCTTGCATTTAGTGTGCCACCAGTGCCAGTCTATGCAGAAACAAGGCCTGAATGTGCTGCCAACATGTTTTCAGTGGTTCTTAGTGTGTTTGCAACACATATGGCCTTGCCAGCTTTTTGCTTCTGGACAAATCAGTATTTTAAGCATAGACTTAACTTCCAACCATTTCATATATTGCAGGATTTTCATGGGTTGGGAGGTCCGCCCCTTGTCCCTTTCAAAACTTTGCACGTCATGGTTTCCTAGGACTGCACTGGCTCCGCCCATGGCATACCCAACTCCGCCCCAACCCCACATACTGTATACCAGACTCTGCTCATAACACAGTTTCCCCTGCCCCCTTCTTTTGTACCCCAGCCCACAAAAGCCTGATATACCACTGATCAAAACTCTCCCTCCTCTCACCATACTTGAAAGCCTCCTGCAAATGTTGGGATGTGCAAATAGCAAACAAAAAATACATTTTTCAAAGTTAAACAGACATTGAAGACAAAATTAAAAAAAGTTTAATTTTGACTGCTGTATCCTTTTAAAAAGTAGTCATGGATGTTACAAACTGGGAAACCTTTGTTTCCCTCCTACCAGTACTAGTCCAGAAAAATAAGTCACCACATATACAGATAAATACTCAGATAAAACATAAAACGCAGTGTCCTTAAAATATATAATAAAACCTCTAAATACAATATGATGCTCAGTGTTTTGAATTAGCAAGAATTGCAGTAATTAGCAAGAGTCCATGAGCTAGTGACGTATGGGATATACATTCCTACCAGGAGGGGCAAAGTTTCCCAAACCTCAAAATGCCTATAAATACACCCCTCACCACACCCACAATTCAGTTTTACAAACTTTGCCTCCGATGGAGGTGGTGAAGTAAGTTTGTGCTAGATTCTACGTTGATATGCGCTCCGCAGCAAGTTGGAGCCCGGTTTTCCTCTCAGCGTGCAGTGAATGTCAGAGGGATGTGAGGAGAGTATTGCCTATTTGAATGCAGTGATCTCCTTCTACGGGTTCTATTTCATAGGTTCTCTGTTATCGGTCGTAGAGATTCATCTCTTACCTCCCTTTTCAGATCGACGATATACTCTTATATATACCATTACCTCTGCTGATTCTCGTTTCAGTACTGGTTTGGCTTTCTACAAACATGTAGATGAGTGTCCTGGGGTAAGTAAATCTTATTTTCTGTGACACTCTAAGCTATGGTTGGGCACTTTGTTTATAAAGTTCTAAATATATGTATTCAAACATTTATTTGCCTTGACTCAGAATGTTCAACATTCCTTATTTTCAGACAGTCAGTTTCATATTTGGGATAATGCATTTGAATTAATCATTTTTTCTTACCTTCAAAAATTTGACTCTTTTTCCCTGTGGGCTGTTAGGCTCGCGGGGGCTGAAAATGCTTCATTTTATTGCGTCATTCTTGGCGCGGACTTTTTTGGCGCAAAAAAATCTTTTCCGTTTCCGGCGTCATACGTGTCGCCGGAAGTTGCGTCATTTTTTGACGTTATTGTGCGCCAAAAGTGTCGGCGTTCCGGATGTGGCGTCATTTTTGGCGCCAAAAGCATTTAGGCGCCAAATAATGTGGGCGTCTTATTTGGCGCTAAAAAATATGGGCGTCGCTTTTGTCTCCACATTATTTAAGTCTCATTTTTCATTGCTTCTGGTTGCTAGAAGCTTGTTCTTTGGCATTTTTTCCCATTCCTGAAACTGTCATTTAAGGAATTTGATCAATTTTGCTTTATTTGTTGTTTTTTCTGTTACATATTGCAAGATGTCTCACGTTGCAACTGAGTCAGAAGATACTACAGGAAAATCGCTGTCTAGTACTGGATCTACCAAAGCTAAGTGTATCTGCTGTAAACTTTTGGTAGCTATTCCTCCGGCTGTTGTTTGTATTAATTGTCATGACAAACTTGTTAATGCAGATAATATTTCCTTTAGTAAAGTACCATTGTCTGTTGCAGTTCCTTCAACATCTAAGGTGCAGAATGTTCCTGATAACATAAGAGATTTTGTTTCTGAATCCATAAAGAAGGCTATGTCTGTTATTTCTCCTTCTAGTAAACGTAAAAAATCTTTTAAAACTTCTCTCCCTACAGATGAATTTTTAAATGAACATCATCCTTCTGATTCTGATGACTCTTCTGGTTCAGAGGATTCTGTCTCAGAGATTGATGCTGATAAATCTTCATATTTATTTTAAATGGAATGTATTCATTCTTTACTTAAAGAAGTACTAATTGCTTTAGAAATAGAGGATTCTGGTCCTCTTGATACTAATTCTAAACGTTTGGATAAGGTATTTAAATCTCCTGTGGTTATTCCAGAAGTTTTTCCTGTTCCTAATGCTATTTCTGAAGTAATTTCCAAAGAATGGGATAAATTGGGTAATTCATTTACTCCTTCTAAACGTTTTAAGCAATTATATCCTGTGCCGTCTGACAGATTAGAATTTTGGGACAAAATCCCTAAAGTTGATGGGGCTATTTCTACCCTTGCTAAACGTACTACTATTCCTACGTCAGATGGTACTTCGTTTAAGGATCCTTTAGATAGGAAAATTGAATCTTTTCTAAGAAAAGCTTATCTGTGTTCAGGTAATCTTCTGCTATATCTTTGGCTGATGTTGCTGCAGCTTCAACTTTTTGGTTGGAAACTTTAGCGCAACAAGTAACAGATCATGATTCTCATGATATTATTATTCTTCTTCAGCATGCTAATAATTTTATCTGTGATGCCATTTTTTTTATCAGAGTTGATGTCAGGTTTATGTCTCTAGCTATTTTAGCTAGAAGAGCTTTATGGCTTAAGACTTGGAATGCTGATATGGCTTCTAAATCAACTCTACTTTCCATTTCTTTCCAGGGTAACAAATTATTTGGTTCTCAGTTGGATTCTATTATCTCAACTGTTACTGGTGGGAAAGGAACTTTTTTACCACAGGATAAAAAATCTAAAGGTAAAAACAGGGCTAATAATCGTTTTCGTTCCTTTCGTTTCAACAAAGAACAAAAGCCTAATCCTTCATCCTCAGGAGCAGTTTCAGTTTGGAAACCATCTCCAGTCTGGAATAAATCCAAGCCTGCTAGAAAGGCAAAGCCTGCTTCTAAGTCCACATGAAGGTGCGGCCCTCATTCCAGCTCAGCTGGTAGGGGGCAGGTTACGTTTTTTCAAAGAAATTTGGATCAATTCTGTTCACAATCTTTGGATTCAGAACATTGTTTCAGAAGGGTACAGAATTGGTTTCAAGATGAGACCTCCTGCAAAGAGATTTTTTCTTTCCCGTGTCCCAGTAAATCCAGTGAAAGCTCAAGCATTTCTGAATTGTGTTTCAGATCTAGAGTTGGCTGGAGTAATTATGCCAGTTCCAGTTCCGGAACAGGGGATGGGGTTTTATTCAAATCTCTTCATTGTACCAAAGAAGGAGAATTCCTTCAGACCAGTTCTGGATCTAAAAATATTGATTCGTTATGTAAGGATACCAACGTTCAAGATGGTAACTGTAAGGACTATCTTGCCTTTTGTTCAGCAAGGGCATTATATGTCCACAATAGATTTACAGGATGCATATCTGCATATTCCGATTCATCCAGATCATTATCAGTTCCTGAGATTCTCTTTTCTGGACAAGCATTACCAGTTTGTGGCTCTGCCGTTTGGCCTAGCTACAGCTCCAAGAATTTTTACAAAGGTTCTCGGTGCCCTTCTGTCTGTAATCAGAGAACAGGGTATTGTGGTATTTCCTTATTTGGACGATATCTTGGTACTTGCTCAGTCTTTACATTTAGCAGAATCTCATACGAATCGACTTGTGTTGTTTCTTCAAGATCATGGTTGGAGGATCAATTTACCAAAAAGTTCATTGATTCCTCAGACAAGGGTAACCTTTCTGGGTTTCCAGATAGATTCAGTGTCCATGACTCTGTCTTTAACAGACAAGAGACGTCTAAAATTGATTTCAGCTTGTCGAAACCTTCAGTCACAATCATTCCCTTCGGTAGCCTTATGCATGGAAATTCTAGGTCTTATGACTGCTGCATCGGACGCGATCCCCTTTGCTCGTTTTCACATGCGACCTCTTCAGCTCTGTATGCTGAATCAATGGTGCAAGGATTACACAAAGATATCTCAATTAATATCTTTAAAACCGATTGTTCGACACTCTCTAACGTGGTGGACAGATCACCATCGTTTAATTCAGGGGGCTTCTTTTGTGCTTCCGACCTGGACTGTAATTTCAACAGATGCAAGTCTCACAGGTTGGGGAGCTGTGTGGGGATCTCTGACGGCACAAGGAGTTTGGGAATCTCAGGAGGTGAGATTACCGATCAATATTTTGGAACTCCGTGCAATTTTCAGAGCTCTTCAGTTTTGGCCTCTTCTGAAGAGAGAATCGTTCATTTGTTTTCAGACAGACAATGTCACAACTGTGGCATACATCAATCATCAAGGAGGGACTCACAGTCCTCTGGCTATGAAAGAAGTATCTCGAATTTTGGTTTGGGCGGAATCCAGCTCCTGTCTAATTTCTGCGGTTCATATCCCAGGTGTAGACAATTGGGAAGCGGATTATCTCAGTCGCCAAACGTTGCATCCGGGCGAATGGTCTCTTCACCCAGAGGTATTTCTTCAGATTGTTCAAATGTGGGAACTTCCAGAAATAGATCTGATGGCGTCTCATCTAAACAAGAAACTTCCCAGATATCTGTCCAGATCCCGGGATCCTCAGGCGGAGGCAGTGGATGCATTATCACTTCCTTGGAAGTATCATCCTGCCTATATCTTTCCGCCTCTAGTTCTTCTTCCAAGAGTAATCTCCAAGATTCTGAGGGAATGCTCGTTTGTTCTGCTGGTAGCTCCGGCATGGCCTCACAGGTTTTGGTATGCGGATCTTGTCCGGATGGCCTCTTGCCAACCGTGGACTCTTCCGTTAAGACCAGACCTTCTGTCACAAGGTCCTTTTTTCCATCAGGATCTGAAATCCTTAAATTTAAAGGTATGGAGATTGAACGCTTGATTCTTGGTCAAAGAGGTTTCTCTGACTCTGTGATTAATACTATGTTACAGGCTCGTAAATCTGTATCTAGAGAGATATATTATAGAGTCTGGAAGACTTATATTTCTTGGTGTCTTTCTCATCATTTTTCTTGGCATTCTTTTAGAATACCGAGAATTTTACAGTTTCTTCAGGATGGTTTAGATAAGGGTTTGTCTGCAAGTTCCTTGAAGGGACAAATCTCTGCTCTTTCTGTTCTTTTTCACAGAAAGATTGCTATTCTTCCTGATATTCATTGTTTTGTACAAGCTTTGGTTCGTATAAAACCTGTCATTAAGTCAATTTCTCCTCCTTGGAGTTTGAATTTGGTTCTGGGAGCTCTTCAAGCTCCTCCCTTTGAACCTATGCATTCATTGGACATTAAAATACTTTCTTGGAAAGTTTTGTTCCTTTTGGCCATCTCTTCTGCCAGAAGAGTTTCTGAATTATCTGCTCTTTCTTGTGAGTCTCCTTTTCTGATTTTTCATCAGGATAAGGCGGTGTTGCGAACTTCTTTTGAATTTTTACCTAAAGTTGTGAATTCTAACAACGTTAGTAGAGAAATTGTGGTTCCTTCATTATATCCTAATCCTAAGAATTCTAAGGAGAAATCATTGCATTCTTTGGATGTTGTTAGAGCTTTGAAATATTATGTTGAAGCTACTAAGTCTTTCCGAAAGACTTCTAGTCTATTTGTTATCTTTTCCGGTTCTAGAAAAGGCCAGAAAGCTTCTGCCATTTCTTTGGCATCTTGGTTGAAATCTTTAATTCATCTTGCCTATGTTGAGTCGGGTAAAACTCCGCCTCAGAGGATTACAGCTCATTCTACCAGGTCAGTTTCTACTTCCTGGGCGTTTAGGAATGAAGCTTCGGTTGATCAGATATGCAAAGCAGCAACTTGGTCCTCTTTGCATACTTTTACTAAATTCTACCATTTTGATGTATTTTCTTCTTCTGAAGCAGTTTTTGGTAGAAAAGTACTTCAGGCAGCGGTTTCAGTCTGAATCTTCTGCTTATGTTTTTCATTAAACTTTATTTTGGGTGTGGATTATTTTCAGCAGGAATTGGCTGTCTTTATTTTATCCCTCCCTCTCTAGTGACTCTTGTGTGGAAAGATCCACATCTTGGGTAATCATTATCCCATACGTCACTAGCTCATGGACTCTTGCTAATTACATGAAAGAAAACATAATTTATGTAAGAACTTACCTGCTAAATTCATTTCTTTCATATTAGCAAGAGTCCATGAGGCCCGCCCTTTTTTTGTGGTGGTTATGATTTTTGTATAAAGCACAATTATTCCAATTCCTTATTTTATATGCTTTCGCACTTTTTTATCACCCCACTTCTTGGCTATTCGTTAAACTGAATTGTGGGTGTGGTGAGGGGTATATTTATAGGCATTTTGAGGTTTGGGAAACTTTGCCCCTCCTGGTAGGAATGTATATCCCATACGTCACTAGCTCATGGACTCTTGCTAATATGAAAGAAATGAATTTATCAGGTAAGTTCTTACATAAATTATGTTTTTCTACTAACCTCTGGTGTAAGGAACAAAAAGCCGAACATTCTAAATTATTGACAGAAGCAAGAAACTTCTTCCTTACTGACATATTGATAGGCATAATGCTGATCTGGATGACGTATAAGGCCATGGAGCAAACAAGCTATGAGGTTTAGAGAAAATTGTTGTCATATGCTATCAAAAATAGATAAGAATATTCTTTTGAAAAAAAAAAAATTCTGTCTGCTGTTCAGGAGTATCTGTTGTTATTGTTTCCATCATTAAGTCTACCTATAACTAGATTAGAAACACACATTTTTAGGATTTTTTAATTTTCAAAACTTTATTGAAGAAATTAAGAGAAATTCAAAAGCTGATCATGTATACATTAACATTCCATTCAGTAGCGGACCTACTTAGTAGAAGGCCTTGTGCAGTATTTTTTGGATGCCCCCAAAGGTAACTCAGTAGTAAGCAATAGTAATAATATACATTCTGCTCTGTATATGCATTAGGATTGTACACATTCTGCAAACATTCTGTAAATGCCTGTGTATAGACTGGCTGCTATGCCCCCCACCCCACCCAGTACTTGGGCCCTGGTGCTACTGTACCTGCTGCACCAATGGTAGTTCCGCCCCTGATTCCATTTCTTATTATGTTGCTTAAAAAGTGTAAACCAGGTTAGCACTTAATATGAAATGTCTTCAGGTTTTAGATGCTGTAACTTGTGTAGGATTTCTCATAAGAAGTGACTCTTAAGTCCCGATGTGCCCAAGTGTATGCAATCTGCAGATCCTTGCAACCTTTGTGATTTATATAGCTTTCCCTGGCTATGCATTGTAATTGTTTTTAAGGGTAGTGTTTAATCAGAAGAATATATCTTGATTTATGTTTTGTAATGGATAAATTCATACTTATATCTGCAGCTCATGGAGGCAGAGACTATGCAGCATATCTTCTTGAATAACTACCAGCTGTGCACAGAAATACACGAGACTGTACTTCAACATTTCATCCACTGCCTGGCAACCCACGGAAGACATGTTCAATATCTGGACTTCCTACACACAATCATCAAAGCTGAGGGCAAATACATCAAGAAGTGTCAGGACATGATCATGACCGAGGTAGATTCTGATATTCTAATATAAATATTTATAGTCAACTGGAGGAATTTTATTCATTGGTTACTTACATTAAAGGGACATTGTTCTTAAAAACCTTCTGTCATCTATATGAGCATCAATTACACATGTAGGCATTTTCTGCATAACAAAACTTGAAGTACAAGCTGTTTAAATTTAAATTAATATACCATTAGTAGTAGTACACTTCCCAACAATGCTACAATGCTAATTGGGATTATTGCTAACTATATTGGCTTATAATTGGCAACAATGCTAATTGGCTTATAGGCACTTCTTACTAATGCTGAGTAAGCATTAGCAGGAAGTATCTATCAGAAGATGAGCATTAAATTGAAGTACATATCAGCCAATGAGCATTAGTAGGAAGTACACAACTTATAAAACTGTATTGACCAAATCAACAAAGGTAGCAGCACTTCACAGTTTATAGAAATTCCAATTTTCTCCTGTTAAGTGTAGTCAGTCCACGGGTCATCCATTACTTATGGAATATATCTCTTCCTAACAGGAAACTGCAAGAGAATTACCCAGCAGAGCTGCTATATAGCTCCTCCCCTCACCTATCATACTCAGTCATTCTCTTGCAGCCTAACTAAAAAGGAAGCTGTGAGAGATCTGTGGTGTTTTTTAACTTAGTTTATTTCTACAATCAAAAGTTTGTTATTTTTAAATGGCACCGGAGTGTGCTGTTTATTCTCAGGCAGCATTAGAAGAAGAATCTGCCTGGGTTTTTTTCTATGGTCTTAGCAGACGTAACTAAGATCCACTGGCTGTTTCTCATCTGAGGAGTGAGGTAACTTCAGAGAAGGGGAATAGCATGCAGGGCTCCCCTGCAACAAATGAGGTATGTGCAGTAATTTATTTTCTGAGGAATGGAATTGACTGAGAAAATACTGCTGATACCATTGTAAAGTAAGTTCAGCCTTAAATGCAGTGATAGCGACTGGTATCAGGCTGATGTGTGTGTGTGTACACTGAATGTATTTCTTCTGTTATGTGTGATCAGTCCACGGGTCATCATTACTTCTGGGATATAACTCCTCCCCAACAGGAAATGCAAGAGGATTCACCCAGCAGAGCTGCATATAGCTCCTCCCCTCTACGTCAGTCCCAGTCATTCTCTTGCACCCAACGACTAGATAGGATGTGTGAGAGGACTATGGTGATTATACTTAGTTTTTATGACTTCAATCAAAAGTTTGTTATTTTACAATAGCACCGGAGCGTGTTATTACTTCTCTGGCAGAGTTTGAGGAAGAATCTGCCAGAGTTTTTTACTATGATTTTAACCGGAGTAGTTAAGATCATATTGCTGTTCTCGGCCATCTGAGGGAGGTAAAAGCTTCAGATCAGGGGACAGCGGGCAGATGAATCTGCATTGAGGTATGTAGCAGTTTTTATTTTCTGAATGGAATTGATGAGAAAATCCTGCCATACCGTTATAATGACATGTATGTATACACTTCAGTATTCTGGGGATGGTATTTCACCGGAACTACTCTGTTAAAAGTCACTAATCCTTTTAATAAGTATTTATCATGTTAAACGTTTTTGCTGGAATGTAGAATCGTTTACATTGCTGAGGTACTGAGTGAATAAATATTTGGGCATTATTTTCCACTTGGCAGTTGTTTGCTTTTAATTGTGACAGTTTCGTTTCTCTTCACTGCTGTGTGTGAGGGGGAGGGGCCGTTTTTTGGCGCTCTTTGCTACGCATCAAAAAATTCCAGTCAGTTACTCTTATATTTCCTGCATGATCCGGTTCATCTCTGACAGATCTCAGGGGTCTTCAAACTTCTTTGGAGGGAGGTAGATTCTCTCAGCAGAGCTGTGAGAATTTTATATTGACTGTGAATAAAAACGTTGCTCTGTAATTTTTATGTCAAATTTAATTATTGTTATTTTACTAATGGGAACAAACCTTTGCTAAAAGTTGTGTTGTTTTAAAGTTTGATGCTATAACTGTTTTTTCAGTTCATTATTTCAACTGTCATTTAATCATTTAATCGTTTAGTACCTCTTTGAGGCACAGTACGTTTTTACTAAAAAAGGTTATAACCAAGTTGCAAGTTTATTGCTAGTGTGTTAAACATGTCTGACTCAGAGGAAGATATCTGTGTCATTTGTTCCAATGCCAAGGTGGAGCCCAATAGAAATTTATGTACTAACTGTATTGATGCTACTTTAAATAAAAGTCAATCTGTACAATGTGAACAAATTTCACCAAACAGCGAGGGGAGAGTTATGCCGACTAACTCGCCTCACGCGGCAGTACCTGCATCTCCCGCCCGGGAGGTGCGTGATATTATGGCGCCTAGTACATCTGGGCGGCCATTACAGATAACATTACAAGATATGGCTACTGTTATGACTGAAGTTTTGTCTAAATTACCAGAACTAAGAGGCAAGCGTGATCACTCTGGGGTGAGAACAGAGTGTGCTGACAATACTAGGGCCATGTCTGATACTGCGTCACAGCTTGCAGAGCATGAGGACGGAGAGCTTCATTCTGTGGGTGACGGTTCTGATCCAAACAGATTGGATTCAGATATTTCAAATTTTAAATTTAAATTGGAGAACCTCCGTGTATTACTAGGGGAGGTCTTAGCAGCTCTCAATGATTGTAACACCGTTGCAATACCAGAGAAACTGTGTAGGTTGGATAAATACTTTGCGGTACCGGCGAGTACTGACGTTTTTCCTATACCTAAGAGACTAACTGAAATTGTTACTAAGGAGTGGGATAGACCCGGTGTGCCGTTCTCACCCCCTCCAATATTTAGAAAGATGTTTCCAATAGACGCCACCACTCGGGACTTATGGCAAACGGTCCCTAAGGTGGAGGGAGCAGTTTCTACTTTAGCTAAGCGTACCACTATCCCGGTGGAGGATAGCTGTGCTTTTTCAGATCCAATGGATAAAAAATTAGAGGGTTTCCTTAAGAAAATGTTTGTTCAACAAGGTTTTATATTGCAACCTCTTGCATGTATCGCGCCGATTACGGCTGCGGCAGCATTTTGGATTGAGTCTCTGGAAGAGAACCTTAGTTCATCTACGCTAGACGACATTACGGACAGGCTTAGAGTCCTTAAACTAGCTAATTCATTCATTTCGGAGGCCGTAGTACATTTAACCAAGCTTACGGCTAAGAACTCAGGATTCGCCATACAGGCACGTAGGGCGCTGTGGCTAAAATCCTGGTCAGCTGATGTTACTTCTAAGTCCAAATTACTTAATATACCTTTCAAGGGGCAGTCTTTATTTGGGCCCGGTTTGAAAGAAATTATCGCTGACATTACAGGAGGTAAGGGCCACGCCCTACCTCAAGACAAAGCCAAAGCTAAGGCTAGACAGTCTAATTTTCGTCCCTTTCGGAATTTCAAAACAGGAGCAGCATCAACCTCCACTGCACCAAAACAGGAAGGAGCTGTTGCTCGTTACAGGCAAGGCTGGAAGCCTAACCAGTCCTGGAACAAGAGCAAGCAGACCAGGAAACCTGCTGCTGCCCCAAAGACAGCATGAACCGAAAGCCCCCGATCCGGGACCGGATCTAGTGGGGGGCAGACTTTCTCTCTTCGCCCAGGCCTGGGCAAGAGATGTTCAGGATCCCTGGGCACTAGAGATCATATCTCAGGGATACCTTCTAGACTTCAAATTATCTCCCCCAAGAGGGAGATTTCATCTGTCAAGGTTGTCAACAAACCAGATAAAGAAAGAAGCGTTTCTACGCTGTGTACAAGATCTGTTATTAATGGGTGTGATCCATCCGGTTCCGCGGTCGGAACAAGGACAAGGGTTCTACTCAAACCTGTTTGTGGTTCCCAAAAAAGAGGGAACTTTCAGGCCAATCTTAGATTTAAAGATTCTAAACAAATTCCTAAGAGTTCCATCGTTCAAAATGGAAACTATTCGGACAATCTTACCCATGATCCAAAAGGGTCAGTACATGACCACAGTGGATTTAAAAGATGCTTACCTTCACATACCGATCCACAAAGATCATCACCGGTATCTAAGGTTTGCCTTCTTAGACAGGCACTACCAGTTTGTAGCTCTTCCATTCGGATTGGCTACGGCTCCAAGAATTTTCACAAAGGTTCTGGGTGCCCTTCTGGCGGTACTAAGACCGCGAGGGATTTCGGTAGCTCCGTACCTAGACGACATTCTAATACAAGCTTCAAGCTTTCAAACTGCCAAGTCTCATACAGAGCTAGTTCTGGCATTTCTAAGGTCGCATGGATGGAAAGTGAACGAAAAGAAGAGTTCTCTTTTTCCTCTCACAAGAGTTCCATTCTTGGGGACTCTTATAGATTCTGTAGAAATGAAGATTTACCTGACAGAAGACAGGTTAACAAAGCTTCAAAATGCATGCCGTGTCCTTCATTCCATTCAACACCCGTCAGTAGCTCAATGCATGGAGGTGATCGGCTTAATGGTAGCGGCAATGGACATAGTACCTTTTGCACGCCTACACCTCAGACCGCTGCAATTGTGCATGCTAAGTCAGTGGAATGGGGATTACTCAGATTTGTCCCCTACTCTGAATCTGAATCAAGAGACCAGAAATTCTCTTCTATGGTGGCTTTATCGGCCACACCTGTCCAGGGGGATGCCATTCAGCAGGCCAGACTGGACAATTGTAACAACAGACGCCAGCCTACTAGGTTGGGGCGCTGTCTGGAATTCTCTGAAGGCTCAGGGACTATGGAATCAGGAGGAGAGTCTCCTTCCAATAAACATTCTGGAATTGAGAGCAGTTCTCAATGCCCTTCTGGCTTGGCCCCAATTAACAACTCGGGGGTTCATCAGGTTTCAGTCGGACAACATCACGACTGTAGCTTACATCAACCATCAGGGAGGGACAAGAAGCTCCCTAGCAATGATGGAAGTATCAAGGATAATTCGCTGGGCAGAGTCTCACTCTTGCCACCTGTCAGCAATCCACATCCCGGGAGTGGAGAACTGGGAGGCGGATTTCTTGAGTCGCCAGACTTTTCATCCGGGGGAGTGGGAACTTCATCCGGAGGTCTTTGCCCAAATACTTCGACGTTGGGGCAAACCAGAGATAGATCTCATGGCGTCTCGCCAGAACGCCAAACTTCCTCGCTACGGGTCCAGATCCAGGGATCCGGGAGCGGTTCTGATAGATGCTTTGACAGCACCTTGGAACTTCGGGATGGCTTATGTGTTTCCACCCTTCCCGCTGCTTCCTCGATTGATTGCCAAAATCAAACAGGAGAGAGCATCAGTGATTCTAATAGCGCCTGCATGGCCACGCAGGACTTGGTATGCAGATCTAGTGGACATGTCATCCTGTCCGCCTTGGTCTCTACCTCTAAGACAGGACCTTCTGATACAGGGTCCATTCAAACATCAAAATCTAACTTCTCTGAAGCTGACTGCTTGGAAATTGAACGCTTGATTTTATCAAAACGTGGTTTTTCTGAGTCGGTTATTGATACCCTGATACAGGCTAGGAAGCCTGTTACCAGAAGGATTTACCATAAAATATGGCGTAAATACCTATACTGGTGCGAATCCAAAGGTTACTCCTGGAGTAAGGTTAGGATCGCTAGGATATTGTCTTTTCTACAAGAAGGTTTAGAAAAGGGTTTATCAGCTAGTTCATTAAAGGGACAGATTTCAGCTCTGTCCATCTTGTTACACAGGCGTCTGTCAGAAAATCCAGACGTCCAGGCCTTTTGTCAGGCTTTAGCTAGGATCAAGCCTGTGTTTAAAGCTGTTGCTCCACCATGGAGTTTAAACTTAGTTCTTAACGTTTTACAGGGTGTTCCGTTTGAACCCCTTCATTCCATTGATATAAAATTGTTATCCTGGAAAGTTCTGTTTTTAATGGCTATTTCCTCGGCTCGAAGAGTCTCTGAGTTATCAGCCTTACATTGTGATTCTCCTTATCTGATTTTTCACTCAGACAAGGTAGTTCTGCGTACTAAACCTGGGTTCTTACCTAAGGTAGTCACTAACAGGAACATCAATCAAGAGATTGTTGTTCCATCCTTGTGCCCAAATCCTTCTTCAAAGAAGGAACGTCTTCTACACAATCTGGATGTAGTTCGTGCCCTCAAGTTCTACTTGCAGGCAACTAAAGATTTTCGCCAAACTTCTTCCCTGTTTGTCGTTTATTCTGGACAGAGGAGAGGTCAAAAAGCTTCTGCTACCTCTCTCTCTTTTTGGCTTCGTAGCATAATACGTTTAGCCTATGAGACTGCTGGACAGCAGCCTCCTGAAAGAATTACAGCTCACTCCACTAGAGCTGTGGCTTCCACTTGGGCCTTTAAGAATGAGGCCTCTGTTGAACAGATTTGCAAGGCTGCAACTTGGTCTTCGCTTCATACTTTTTCCAAATTTTACAAATTTGACACTTTTGCTTCTTCGGAGGCTATTTTTGGGAGAAAGGTTCTTCAGGCAGTGGTTCCTTCTGTATAATGAGCCTGCCTATCCCTCCCGTCATCCGTGTACTTTTGCTTTGGTATTGGTATCCCAGAAGTAATGATGACCCGTGGACTGATCACACATAACAGAAGAAAACATAATTTATGCTTACCTGATAAATTCCTTTCTTCTGTTGTGTGATCAGTCCACGGCCCGCCCTGTTTTTAAGGCAGGTAAATATCTTTTAAAATGATACTCCAGTCACCACTTCACCCTTGGTTACTCCTTTCTCGTTGATTCTTGGTCGAATGACTGGGACTGACGTAGAGGGGAGGAGCTATATGCAGCTCTGCTGGGTGAATCCTCTTGCATTTCCTGTTGGGGAGGAGTTATATCCCAGAAGTAATGATGACCCGTGGACTGATCACACAACAGAAGAAAGGAATTTATCAGGTAAGCATAAATTATGTTTTTTCTAAGGAATGGAATTGACTCTGAAAATACTGTTAATACTGAAATAATGTATGAGCCTTAACTGCAGTAAAAACGACTGGTAGCAGGCTTATTAATAATAATACATAACTTTCAAATGTATGTTTAAAACGTTTACTGGCTTGTTAATCGTTTTTGTGAGGTACTTGGTGATAAAACTTATTAGGGCATGATTTTTACCACATGGCCATTTTTGTTTTCTGCATAGAAACAGTTTCTGAGCTTCCCCACTGTTGTAATATGAGTGGGAGGGGCCTATTTTAGCGCTTTTTTGCGCAGTAAAAATTCAGTCACAATCTGTCTACATCATCCTCCATGATCCAGATCGTCTCTAGAGAGCTCAGGGGTCTTCAAAATCCATTTTGAGGGAGGTAATCAGGCACAGCAGTCCTGTGACAGTGTATTTGACTGTGAGAAAAACGTTAATTATATAATTGTTATCCGTTTTTGGGTACTAAGGGGTTAATCATCCATTTGCTGGTGGGTGCAATCCTTTGCTAACTTAATACATTTACTGTGAAAATTTGGTTGCTATAACTATTTTGGTCATTGTTATTTCAACTGTGTCAGTTTTTCTGTGCTTCTTAAAGGCACAGTAACGTTTTTTATATTGCTTGTAAATTAATTTTGAAAAGTATTTCCAAGTTTGCTAGTCTCATTGCTAGTTTGTTTAAACATGTCT